>NW_010109885.1:6167-12265 GCF_000699245.1 Pterocles gutturalis
GTGCCTGTCTGTGCCTGGCAGTGCGAGAGCCAGCCAAGCCTGTGGCCTCAGCATCAACGTGGCTGGCTGTTCTCAAAAGTGGACAACTGCACTTAAGATTAAAAATTGTGATGCAGTTTTCTAAACATAGCAATAATTGTCCTGAAAGGAGAATGCTGCTATTCCTGTCAAGGGTATTTCAAAGTGTCAGGAGATTCAGAAAACTAAACACTCATCTTTAAGGGCCATGTTTGAGTAAAAGACTTGCTTTAGAGGTTCCTCTGTATGGCTCCAGTACTACATGTAGCTATCCAGACTAGGGAAATTATAGAAAAGAAAAAATTACATTTATAATTTTATTTACTAGAAATTATTGCATTCACCAGTAATATATAGTATTATAGTATAATAGTATCAGGAATAGATTTTTGATTTGAAATCCATGCAAAATTTAGTGTTAATAATGTATGTGGGGAATAACCAATGAGAAATTTGTTGTGTTTAGATCAGTATGTGACACAGTCTGGAAGAATGAGCAGAATTCTACTTCAGTGTATGGCTTTGTAGCCCTTTTGATTTACGATGAAGAAGAAGCATGCAGGCTACAGGGAAACATATGAAGACAGAAGATGTTAATTTATTGCAGTTTGGGTAGTGGAAGCTTTTAAAGAATGAGTGGACCAATTTAATTTAACTAAGAGTTTCTCTGTGTTCCTGTTGTAAACAGAACCTAGTAAAAACAAGAATTCATTCCAATTGGGAATTAATTGAGTTTGCCAGGCTAGGTTATAAAGTAGCTAAGTAGATTCAAGAAAGCTTAAAAAACAAGAAATCTGTTTCTATTGCCTCCATAGAGAATGGGGAGAAAGTAGTTACCTTGGAGTTACTACAAAGATCGTGAAGAGAGGTATCAAGACAAAAAACAGTGGAATGATTGCAGAAATTTAGCTGCAGTAAATCATAAGGGTGTAATGGCTTGCTTCCAAGATTTCTGAAGAAAATACGTAACTGAGCATCTGAGTGACTTCTGAATCTGTAATTTGTTTTTAAATACTATGTCTGACCTGGAGGATAGCCAACTATTAGGAAGAAAAATGATGTCAGGAATTAATAATGAGTAAGTTGAGCCCCAAACAAGTAATTGAGGAAAATAATTTAAGTCAACATCCTAAAACATCTAGATTAACATGTTAGAGGATATAAGACTGCTGTTCAGTTTAAGGAGACAAATATGCAGATATGCTGTTGGAAACAGTCCTGTTCAACCTTCTTCTCGCTGTCTGCCTGACTTAAAATGAGTGTATAATTGCAGTCTTAGTATTAAAAACTTCTCTTACTGACAACGTATTCCTTCAAACTGTTCACGTTTTTATGAACAGCTTGATTAAAGGGACAAAGTTACATGTGTGTTCTTTAAAAAAAAATAATTTTACATTGTAGTTGTTTACAGTAAACACTTCTGTAAGGTTTCTTATTTTGCTCATACTATATCTGCAAAGGAAAGTTGTGTTGAGTCGTTAGGTCTTTACTCTTCGTCTAGGGATAGAATTTTCAGGACAGGAGTAAATTTGTATTTGGGAAAAACAGTTCTTTTTGAAGAACTAGTTATAATTTCTACTTCAAAATTGAAGTAGTTAAGTACTGGGCAGTAAAATGCATTGGAGACTGCAAAAGAAGTCATCAAATATCTCCTGTCAAACAATTACAATGAAAAGACAAGTTAAAATTATTTGTACATTCTAAAAAAAAAAAGTGATAAAGGAGGATACAAAAATTTTATTTAGGTCTATTTCAGTAATTGTTTTGGACTTTCCCTGTGTGAAAAGTTTTCGTGGCTTTGAAAACAGAGAAAAGTATAAGAGAAAAAATCCTTGTGATTAGTAGATAATTAAAATCCCACATATACATTAAGATTAACATGCTAAAGCTTTGAAATGGAAAAGGTAGAGATATAATGAGGGAATTTAATGTTACGTATCTTAGTTTCTATGATTTTATGTTTTCCCATTAGACAAGCAAAAAGTCATATGATGGGAAAATAAATTTGAATTACAAAATGTTTTAAAATTAATAATACATTAACTGAACAGTATTGCTGTAAGATTTTCAGGAGTTTCTCTCTTCCAAAACTAGAGAGGTGTTATATCCAAATGAACATTTTTTAACTGCAACAGAAGAGCAAAACAAGAAAAAAAAAAAAGTGCATGTTCTGAATACTGTAAAAAAATATTTTGTATTACATCATGTTATACAATTGGTTGCCTGTGTTTGGGGAGGGGTGGGGTTAGTGGTTCCTCTGGGGCTTTAGCTGTTCTGGTGAAGCAATTTACCTTGCTCTAAAGGAAGGGTACCAGACAGTAAGGACCATCAATTTAATTGTTGCTCTTTTGGTTGGTGCACCACTAACCAGCTTGATCTACAGGGCTGTTCAACGAGCTTACGCTGCTCTTCGTAGTCTTGCTTAAAAAGAGTTGAGATGTTTTTTTCCAGTGTGGGTAGACAGCAGCCTTCAAAAACTTATATTTGTACCTAGTTAGAAACATGTAGTATGCTATAGCAATACACAATCTTGATATTAGATTAAAACATAACCCAATTTAAATTTTTTACTTCTGTTTAGTATTGGTTGATTTTACTTTAAAGCAGTTTGTTATAAGTATTTGAGATTTTCTGTTTCATTTCAATATAGGTCAGCTGAGAGCTGCAGTTGAAGAAAACAGATTATGGTTAGATTTGACAGCTACCAGCCACCAACAGTTCATTACTTGTTCAATTTAGGGTAACAGTACTGAATATTTGGTGCATCTAAAGATAATGACTTCTTTCATTGTTGCCTCTTATGAAATAATGAAGCTATTGCTGTAGTTTGTAGTTGAGAGACACTGTTGTTTAGCTGGAAAATGGAGTTTTACTGGAAGTAAGGAGACATTCCATAGAGGAGAATTAATCTTCTTCATTACTGTAGGTGTTCTCTAACAGTGTAAGAAATCTGTATCATGTCCATGGCTACTAGATTTTACACTTAAAATTGTAATCTTGATTACTGTCTTATTTTGTTCACATGCTCGCGAGGTTTGAACAGTATATGGAAGGACACTAAGTAAGTACCTGAAATATATCAAGAGCTTACACTCCTGCTTTAAATTTATCCCTCTTAGCTGTATGGTGTTTCTGTTGGTACTAGTAATATTTCATAGGTTTTCTGGACACATGAAAAAACACTGTACTAGAATGGTAGAGAGAAGGACATGCAGATAACTAGTGTATTTTTTTAAATTGTCTACTTCTGATTGATGCGGATTTAATTATTGTTTTCTTCAAGTACAGTCACTCTGGGTGCATACTTGTATCAGCACAGAGACAGAAAAGGGGAACAGTGAGATCCTGAAGTAGGATGTACCTAAAAATTCCTAGAGCCTGTTCAAAGATGGTGTCAGACATGCAAAGTTGGTTTGGAGCAACTGTATCATGAATATGTCTTCCTAAGCAGCTGTCAAAGTACAACATGTTCTGCTGTAACATTTTATTGAATGCTGTAAGATCATACCTCTGATTTGAAATTGGTTTGTGAAAACCAGGTAATGCCTTTGGCCTCCTGACAAATTACCAGTACATACGTTCCGTTACACGTAAGCTATGCAACTGACAAAACTGTATAACTTACTGTTTGTTCAGTCTTTCTGAAGGAAATAGGAAACTGTAGAAAGTAATTCTGCAATATATACATAATAGTGTGTTCCTTTCTATTGATTTCAATTAGAACAATTAGTTACATTTTGAACTCACCACAAGGATTTAGTATACTAAGACTCACTGAAATTTACAGTAAGGAGATAGAGGCACAACTTCAAGCTCATTTGAAACTTCTGCTCTATGATTCTGTGTTCATGCTTGCAGAAATGACCTGTTACTCATTTCATAATTCAAGCTGATGTCCATTTTAAAGGAGTTGTGCACAAGGTTGAATGTGTTTTTGTGCAATTTTGAAATCTGAGACCCAAAATACTATTTCAGTGATTTGTAGCTGTTACATGGATACTCTGGAAGAAGGAATACAAAAAATATGTTAACAACAGGTGCTAATAATGAAATATTTGATAAATTAAAAAAAAAAAAAGCAATATTTCTGCTTTCTGCATTCTCTCCTGTGCTTGGATAAGGATTTTTATCCAAGCAACCCAATATTTAAGATTATTTACAGTTGGAGTTCCTCACCACATACTTGTGGTATTTCACTTAGAGTACAACAGGGCTATTTTCTACAGCTGTAAGGAAAATAATTTAGACCTGTGTATGAACTGCGTACATTCCTCTTTCTCCTGTAATTTAGTTCCAGTCAATAATTATTAGTACATCCTTCAAAGGTAACAAGAGATATCGCTCACTGGTACTTCTTCTGTGTTAATCTTAGAGTATTGAAAATATTAACTCCTTTCTTAGCACTTTGTAGTTAGAGATGATGGTTCATTCTTCCTGTGAATCTGCTACTTGTAGCTTTTTTACTTTGAAATACAAATGCTGAGCTTTCTTGAAGTTGTAAGTGCATGAACTCTGATATGTCTCATTATTCCCCTTACAGCTTGTTACACAAATGTTTTGCCTCAGAAAGTAGGACAGGAGTGAAGCTCACTTATTGATAATATTCATTCTGTTTTCAGCAGATATTAATGCAAACTTTTATATTTATGGTGGCAATCACTAGATGGCACTACTCTATGGTCTTTGTAAGTTCCTACATTTTCCTTTTCTTAAAATATTCTTTCTCTTCTCTGATACATGACACAGTGAATTGTTACTGGTTTTGTGATATGGTTACTGTGGGATTTGAGGCAAATGGCAAGAAAATGGGACTAAAATAATTCTGAGGAAGGTTAAATCCCTTAACATGTTGGATGTTTTGGTTCAGTGTTTGGCAAGAGGAGAAACATGCTGTTTGACAGTCTCTGTTCCAGGACTAGTAAATAGAAAATGTCATACAAAAAAGTGAAAATAAGAATCTTTTCAATTTCTGTGTTGCTGATACCTTCTTGAGTTGTAAATCAGCATGTGAGTATAGCTTTTACTTCTTGGCAGGAAGGCAATCATGTAATCCTAAATTTGCTAGCTGGCAATTCTAGCTTTTCTAATCTTAAATTGTTCAGTTGTCAATGCAGTCAATGCTGCCTTTAGCCACGTTCATCTTAAACAGGAAGATGTAAAACAACTTAATCCCTCTGTCACTGGAGCACTAGCAAGGTGTATGGCTAA
The DNA here is from genome assembly GCF_000699245.1 of Pterocles gutturalis. NCBI lineage: Eukaryota > Metazoa > Chordata > Aves > Pterocliformes > Pteroclidae > Pterocles > Pterocles gutturalis. The sequence goes on from NW_010109885.1 coordinate 11,394, forward strand.
TGCTGCTTTTTCAACAAACTTCTGTGAATAAACTGCTCTAGCAGTTCCACCCCCAATTCAAAAGTATACTTATGACATCATCACTGCAACAACACTGTTACTGAACATCAGCCACAAAGTTAAAGTGCCTACCAGACCTGAAAAAATCAGCAGCAATACCCTGCTGAAATGAGGAAGTGTCGTGGTTTATAAAGCCACAGGGACAGTTTTTGCTAAACACCTGGTGGGCTGAGGCAGGGACAGGGAGGGTTTCACTCACCACTTAGGGTCACGGGCAAGAAACCAACACGACTTGGGAAGAACAATAAAACAATTTAATTTATTAACTATTTACAACAAGAAGCAAGATACTGAGAGAGAGAAAAACCACATCTTAAAAAGGCACTTCTCTCCCACCTCTCCCTTCTTCCCAAGGCCCAAAAGCTTTGTTCTGCGCCTTCTCCCCACAGCGGTGCAGTGGGGCAGGGAGTGGGGGGTGCAGTCAGTCCCCGCTCCTTCCTCCTCAGGGGACGGCTCCTCACAGTCTTTCCCGGCAGCGGTGTGGGGTCCCTTCTCACGGGAGAGTCCTTCTCAAGACCTACTCCAGCGTGAGTCGTCTTCCAAATGGGGTTACAGTCCCCTGACAGCAGCCCAGCTCCTGCATAGGCTTCTAGTTCCAACGTGGAGGTCCTCCACAGCTGCATCTTTCTTCACCACGCTGCAGGGGAAATGCTTAGAGTGTTCCCTTTCATGTCTCTGACAGAGTGTCTGCATGGCTGTCTCTCTCAAAATCATGCTCCTCTCTCTGCCACAGGTCTTCATTGGCTCCTGAGAAAACGGACTCTCGGGTGAGCCATGGCAGAGGCTCCGGCTACGGCAGGGGGGGTTTCCAA
>NW_010109885.1:12511-26607 GCF_000699245.1 Pterocles gutturalis
CTCTTAGCAGTCACTTACAGGAGCCACCACTGTAACCCCTCCCTTGCTGCCAGCAGAGCTGGAGTCCAGGGAAACCTGTAGCAGCTACTTACAGGAGCCATTACTGTGGCCCCTCCCTGCTACCAGACAACCCTCCCCGCCCCCCCAAAACCATAGCAATCACTGAAGTTAAATATGCTGTGGTAATGAAGTTCATTAGGACTTCTGTGAAGAGTAGTGTCTTAGAAGTCCTTATGTACTGGTCTGTTTTACTCACAGATTTTGTTGTTTTGTTATTATGGCACCCTGGCACAGTGGGGCTCCAGGCCTGTCTGGTTCCTCTTTTATTTGAAGAACAGTATAAAAGAGTACACTTGTCTAATGGTTGCATATAAATGGAACTGCCTTTGATCTCCAGTAAAGCTGTCTCAGGAGTGTCTTCAGTTCTTCTGGCTGGAAGTACCGTAAGGCATTTTTTAACCAGAAGTTGACTGAGATTCTCTTAACATCAAACTCACTGTGGAATTCTCTCAAGAGTAGATGCCAATACTGTCAGTAATGACAGCCAGGAGGTATTAACTGTTGTCAAATTTTGCATGATTAAAGAGTTAGACACTAATTTCCGAGCTTGTCAACTGCAGAGGATTCTACCTGTTTGGAATTACAATGGTGGTTGGAGCTGCACATGTGATTTTGGGCTTTATTCCAGAAAAAGGGACTTACCAATCTAGCTTTTGGTAAAAATTAAATTTATACTCCCATGTGTTCATACTGTGTAGTATAAAGATTGGGAAGTTTTAAATGAAAGCCTGTTTTTCCAGCATGGTAGTTTTAAGTGCTTATTATAATACAGAATACAGTGGCTGTTCGTTCAGTTCTCTGAAGCTTTTTGTCATCAGTTTGTTTTTCTTTCTTTTTAATAAAATGCAATTGCAAAAAAGCAATGAGACTTTCAGAAAATATTTCTGGAAGACAAAACTATAAATTCATTGAAAGAAAATATTGGAGTTATTGCATGAATGACTTTTCAACGTGGGTTTTTTTTAATAACGAAAATGTCGTGAAATGGTTGTTCTTAAATTACTTTTAGAAATGAAGATATAGATTTTATTATGCATTTACTTAATCTGGTTGCTCTTGCAAAATTATAATTTTAAATAATCTGCAAATTTCATAGGGTGTTGATAATTTGCTTTAGATAAAAATGAATTGTGCAGAAGTTATCCGATAATAATTTTGGAACTTCATGAAAGGTTGCCAAATAAATCCATAAAATCTATTTTTCCATAACCTATCATTTTTGGTATGAAGATTCTGGAGGCCTGAGTGTGGTGTTGGCATGGTAATACCCTGTTCAATAGGATGTCGTTTTACATATGCTTTTAATTAGCAGTTTCAGATTAAAGTAGAATACAGGATGAGGCAGTAGTAGTGGTAGCTTCAAATTGGAAGAATCTAGGTTGGAGAATTATTTGCCCTGGATATTGAGACTGTTGTTCATGTCTTCATGCAGCAATCAAGTGTGTGATACAGGCACATCAGTACAGGAATACTTACTGGCTTTTATCGCCTGCTGGTTTGGATAACAATATGCTTGTGTCTCTGAGTATCCTTTGAGCTGTTTTTGTAAAGGATTACATTTGTGGACTCTCTGTATGTTGTACTGAGGAAGCCAGTTGTTCACCAGCTCCTGAGTTAGCAGCCCTATTCCGAGTACGTCTCACTAGTGGTTGGAATCTGAACCTCATTCTGTATTAATTTTTGGACGTAGTTCACTGAATTGGTGAATATCTTAAGAGCAACTGAACGAATTGTGACTGAATTATACAAGAAACTGTCATATAGACTGCACTGTAACAACAAAAAAGTCTTAAAATGAGTCATTTTCTTTTAGTGCTATGAAAGTGATTTTAGTAACACTGGAAAACAATGTTATGCCTAAGGCTGTTTTGTCTCTACTTGACTCAAGAGTCGAACTAAGACTCTTTCCATGACTTCCCTTATTGTCTTGCTTTCAGTTATAGCTGTAAAAGAACAGGCATACATTTTATACTCTGGTGTGGCAGGAGAATGAGGCTGCCACACTTCTGCCTTCAGTTCCTTGTGGGAAACTTCTTAAAGATAAGGAAGCAGTTTTTAGTAAAAAAAATTGGGAAAAAAACACCACCCTAAAAGCACAGATTTTTTTGGCAAATGACCTCTTGATTTTTATTTGATGAAATAGTAATGCAATTACAGTGCAAACATTCAAGAGTGTTTTATTTACAAGGTCTGTAGAAGACTGTGGGTGTTTCAGGTATTTCCTAATTTGTGTTTCAAAATAGCTGAACACTGTCCACTTTGTTTCATAATCAGTATTTGAATTTAAAAATGGAAAATAAAAAGTGGCCAAGTATGCTTCAGAATATATGAATGAAACACTTACTTTGCAGTACAGGTAGCAATAGTAATTTGTGGCTATTCTTTGTATGATGGCAGAATACATATATACATAAAATACTGATTTCCTTTATGAATATAATATATATAGAGAGAACAGCTCCTTTATAGGTAGTTAAACTGTAAAATATTTTACAGTTTTGTATATACAGTGGTTATGGTTAGATATCTTTACAAATGCACTTTGCAAATCTTTAAGGTTACCATGGGCTGTTACTGCTTTATAGAATGTAACAAATTCTCAAGCTGTAGAAAACCCTGCAGCTTTGTTAAATAAACTAAACAGAAATACTTATAATGATGAACCATATAAAATGGAAAATAGCTTGGTACAGCACTGCAAGAACACATGGGGATGTCTTAGAGACATCTGATGTACTCTCCAGTACTGTATACTTAGTATATGGCACAATAACCTATAATTTCAAACTTAATTAATTTATGCTTATTGTATCACATAAATTTGTCCATCTAATGAAGCTGTACTTTATATAAGACTCAGAGGCTGAATTGTACTGAGTAAGTGTATTGTTTTTGTGTCATACTACCTATTTTTTTTTTGTAGAAGTAGTTTAGTGAAGTCATCTCTACAAGTGCTTTGTCAAGGCTGAATCTTTGACTTTCAATAAAAATCTTGTCAGAGAACTTGAGAGGAGGAGTTATTTACAGTACCCTTTTGCTGAAAAGGCCTGTGCTAGAGTGTGCATGTCTGGCTACCGTTGCTTTTTTTTGAGTATTTTTGAAACAGCAGGAGGAAACTACAATTCCTTGCTATGCCCTAACATTCTGGTCTCCTAAGTAGGTCTCTAAGTAGGCCTCTAAGTAGGCTCTAATGAGGTTTTTTTTTTTAATTTTTGGAATTAAAATAAAACCACTTTACCTTAATTAAGAGTGAATAACTTATCCCTTCTTTAAGCACTACTTTCTTGAATATGGTACAGCAGAAGTTAAGAGTTTTTAACAAGCACATCTATGCATATTCATACAGAATTTTATCTTATTTTTGTTAAGAAATTCAACATTTCTTGGAGAAGTTTGATTTTTATTTTGGGAACATGAAAAAGAATTTTTTTGGACTTAACTGCTGTCATAACAAGTTCTTTACAGCTTCTGTCACCAAGAAAGAAAAATGGGTGTTTCTTATAACGGAAATAAAAAAGTTTATTGAACAGTAGTTGTAACAATGGAAACCTTTTAGTTGTTTGCTTTTTAGCAGTTAACCTCATAAGGACATCAGGCTGAAAAACGTTTTTGCAGGTTTTCTAAATAGGCACAAAACAAATAATTCCACAAGCCACTTCTAGCTGAAAGGTACAAGTTTTTTAATAATTGCTGAAGGAAGCCCCTGGAAGGAGGTAGACCGATATATCAGAATGGTAGATACATACTTAAATAGAGGTGTAAATAAACAGTACTGAAGTTTCCAAGCAATCGTTGAATTAATCTCTCTTTTTATTTTTCTTTTTTTTTTTTTTAATTATTTAAAGGAAAAAAAGATCTAAGAAGGATTTTGTAAGCAATACTGCCAGGTTTTTATTTGACATCAGTTAAACAGGCTTAATTACTGTATTGAAATGCCTCTGCAATTTGGTCAGGCTGGAGCAGACACTCAAGTGGTACAAACTGTTGTATTAAAAGTATCATGTAAACCAGCTCAAGATTTACTCAACTGTTTTAATAGCATTCTTGCTTTGATTTAACATGAGAGTTCGTTTGTATTGTTATTTGAAAAGCCATGAAGAATTTAAAAGCTTCAGCTTTTTCCCAAGCTTAAAGTCACAAATGAACTTGTCATTTTGTCTTTTGTTTCCATTGAAGCCTCACTCTGTGGTACCTTTTTTGTCTCAAGGTACTCCTTTTTGTTCTAGTGTTCTAGTGTTACACAGACTGACTGTGTAATGATAGCAAACTTTTCTCGAGCGTGTTTTGGTATCACTATGATACTGTTTTCAAGACGAATGTAGGTCTTCATACAAGAAGCAATGCTGATAACAAAACAAAAAACAAAGAAAAAAAATCTTCTTGCCAGTAAGCATAGTAAAAGTATGTCTGTTCAGCATCTTGTTTAGAAGGATTTTTTTTTTCCAAAGTGTTGTTTGAAATACTTCCCATTTTTTATTTTTCAATACAGTTACTGAACAGGAGGATTAAATCTTACTGTTACCACAAAATGCTGATTTAGGAAGAAACATTTCTCCATTCTGTTGATCTCTGCAAGAGGGACTGGTTTGAAAACTGTCATGCCAGTAGAATTACATTCTTTCTTCAGTAGTTTTTGATTCAGTATGAAGCATGACATCTGTTGAAAGGGACTGATTCACTGTTATTTCTGCCCAAGGGAGCAAAATGTGTTACAGGTGGGTTTTTTTTTTTAATTTTTTTAATTTTTTTTATTTTTTTGTAATGGAGGACTGGATCCTCATTTGGTGTGAAATGGTTTATCTTTGTTTAGATCCTTTGCTGTCAGTGATGCTGTTGTGATTTCTACAAGGCAAAAAATTAGCTTACAAGTGTAAAACTTTGTGTGGTATTGTGAACATTTAGTCAATTTTCATTTGCTCTTTCAGGGTAGTGTAAGAGCTAATAGACAAAATCAAAGAGGATATATGAAATCTGTATTTTATGACTAACAGTAGATATAAAATCAGTTTTCAGTATTGCATCCAAGCAGTCTATTGAAGAATCACATAGAAATGTATTGCCTTGACACATTATGTGCCATTGCCTTTTATTTTCTGTTTGAACAAAATTTCTCAGGAAAAAAGTTATTTGCCCCAAATGCAGTTCAGGCTGAGTGTAGCTGAGGATTTTGACTTTGTATCCAAACAGGCCACAGCATTTTGCTTGAATATTGAATATTCAAATGAAACACTGCCTTTTCACTTTGAAAAGATACTTTGACATTATATTTGTCTCATTTGCATTTTAAAATAGGTTTTTTTTAAAAAAAAAACAAACCAACCCGGATACAAATATAAATCTGCTCTGAGATTATTAAAAATGGAAGTAATCAATGGTTAGGATTAGTCATGTAGTTGTTCAAGGGTTAGTCTGCGCCAGAGTTGACATGGTCCATATGATCAGGAGTTTCTACTAGAACTGAAAGGAAGGAGGAAAAAAAAAACAAATTATTTCAGCATGACATATGACATTGTGAATGCTAAGTCTTTATCTCTTATTTTGCCATTAAGGCATCATCCTTATGATGCTGGTGGATTACTTAAGTCTTAAGAGATGCTGAGTAATAGCATTATCATTAGATTCTGGGTACTGAGGAAGACGTGTGGCTGCCAGATAAGTGCAGTTGAAATCAATAATGGATGTGGTCGAGTATGTGAAGAGCCAAGTAGACATGGACATCTTTAGACAAATTAGGCTGTTGAGGTTGCCAGTCAAAGATTAACAGTGACACTGTATGTTGGTAAATTTGTTCCTAAGATATTACTCTGCATGACAGATGTTAATTGCATGATCCAACAGACTCATGTCACATTGACATATGCTTGAAGGTAAATTTCTGTTGTGGTTTTTTTTTTTTTTGTTTTGTTGTGTTTTGTTTTACCTAGTATAGCCTGAGCAGTGTTCCAAATATAAAAGCTTGCTCCCAGAAGTCTTTGTCTCCCAGTTATCTTCTTTGCCCCTATTCATCTATAGCCTGTTCTCCTGCTAGCCTTTGTTTCTGATTTCTGCTGCATGGTTAGGTAAGGTACCAGCCACAAAGATGGCACTCTGTACTTGACTGCAGAGGTTTCTAAATCACAAATTGGGAGCCTGAGTTACATGGGAGGCAGATAAATACCTGGTTTATAGGTATTTAGATCTTAAAGACTGCCATAAAATATCCAAAAAAAGAGACTAAGTAATCCCATCCTCAGAGCAGAGATTAATACCAGCACTTTCAGTGCTGGATGTTGAAGCTAAGAATAGCATGTTACTTTGACGTAGTGTTACCCTAACAGATACCGTAGAGAGATATGTGACCAGTAATTTGCCTTTTATTGAAAAAGGGGGCCAAAAATGTTTTCCTCCTTTTAAGATGAAGCTTTTTAAGTGCTGTTCTTTGTCTAACTTTGGTTCTTGAAATGTCTGACCTGTCACTCAACATGGTGCCTGCCTCCCTGTCCTTGTTCCTTCGTTTGCATAATGTGCAGTTGCAGAAATAAGATTCCTTATTCCAGAGACAGGAAAGGAAACTGATACTAAGATTTTAATACGTCTCTTAGAAGGTGTTTTTCCTGAGAGATTTAGTCCCAGTCCCATAACATTTCACAGACTTTACCTAGGTGTCAAATATGACACAGGTTTTAGACATTCAGATACGTGGTAAGCATCCATTTCCTGAGGGTTACCATGCTAGTTCCTGCAACTAAAAGAGAATTTTATTCTTCAAAATAGGAAAAATTTGAGTACAAAGTTGAAAGCTGATAGGTAAATGCACTCTGGTAACATTCACCCTGAGTAAATGGGCCCAGTGTGAAGTAGACACTCTCATCACTTCCACTGTAAATAGTCCCCAGGACATAGTTTTATGATCAACCCGAGATGACTGGGTTGATCCAAATGAAAAAGATCAATTTGGTTTGCACACAGGCCAGGTGCTTGGCCTTCTTAACTATGTGGCTGTGTGAGCATTACTGTGGGTGCAAAGGAGGTGCCATCCCATTTGGGTAGCATTATGAAGTTGGATTGATTTAAACCAAACTGAGATGAATGGTCTTAGAGCCATGGAAGCAGTGGACAAGGACTTAGGATTCAGAACTGAGATTTTCTGATGGTGTCTTATATGCCTAGAACTACATGCTTTTCCTTTGTAAAGCTTCTGTGATGTTAATTTTTTTTTTAATTGCTTGTTTTTACTGCCCAGTAAGAGGTAGTAAGTGACACTGACCACGTTTCAGTGCTGCAGCACCCAGAGTATGCAGCAAATCTTGAGTTGAGCTGGTGGATATGAAGCTAGTACTATATTATCAGCATGAAAACACATCTGAGCTGGCTCTGGGTAACATAAACTGTTTGTCCTGTGGTAGTGATGCTTCTCACCTTGATATGATCATACCAGCTCGTTCTGCTACAGCAGTATATGCCAGGTGTAGGACATATCTGTGCATTAAATGTATTCACGACTGTGACTTTGTAAGGTCACTTTCTGAGGAGCATTGCCTTAATAAGTCAGTGTACTTGGGATATAATGAAGAGTAGGTCAAATCAATTACTATGTTATAGATGCATTTACTATTTTTTTGACAGTAAGCATAGAAAAGATTTTTGGCTTCCTGAGTGAAGCGGAAAAACTCCACAGCTTGTGAAAGTTGTAATGTAGGTATGTAGTTTATTCAGCGCTGAGGCGCATAGAGGATAGCTCCACCAAAGACATGCGCGCCTTTTCGCAAACCCTATCCCTCTATTTATTCCCCAATATGCATTAAGTTTCGTAATCCATCCCTTCATATTAATTACTCAGCCCCGCCTAGCCCCACTTCATATTATAATTAGCTAAAGAGTCCTTCTGCGCCTGTGTAGTGCTCCCTGGTGGTCGTCCGGTGGTCGACAGGATGAAGTAAATGAGTCTTCGTCAGAGTTGAACTTTTCACCTTCTGGTCTCTTGGTCTCAGTCCAAAGAACCAGGCTGGTTCCCAGCTTGTTTAGAGGCTCCCTATCTCCGCGACCTTGCAGGTGTTTATTCTCTCCCCTCGTTTGGGTTAGCAGTTCCTCCCCCATCATCACAGCTTTGATCCTCTCATCCTGTCTTCGCAAGCACGGCAAACGTTAATCATATACTGTCCGAACAGCTATTCTCAATTAGTTATTCTTTCGATCCCTTTTAACTTTAAACCCTCCTGTCTCAGAGTACCTTTGCAGGTGTTTTTGCTTCATCTGAGTTAAAAGAAAATGCACTAAGTTTAAAATATTTAGAATACTTGTCGCCATTTAGAGGTTCAGTAACTGCATGTCAAAATTGCTTAATCTAGATAATTGGCAACAGTTTAGAATATTATTAATTCTTTTTTACAGTCTGTGGTGGAGCAGTCATCCTTGGAAAGCGTAATAGATTTGATGGGCAATATCAATGTTGGAAAGGTGGAAAAGAAGACAGACTAGGGGTATAGAAAAAGTCTTTGTCAAAAACAAGCTGAACGGTCTGACCATGCATTTACTTAGACTTGTGGCAGATGAGGCAACTGGATGTTACCAAGATACTACTGAGATTTACTTGCACAATTAATGATGAACTAATGGTACTTCATCATAAAACTATACCTTCAAGACTGTTTATGAGGGAGCGAATGAGAATGGTGTGATTATTCTACCTTGTGCAAGGCAAAAGTGGTTGAAAGAGAGTTAATGGTGAGTGTACAACATCTGCTGAGAGAGGAGAGAACCTCAGATTCTGGGAGGAAGATAAACTGTAAAGTACACTGGTAACTGGCTGCAAGAGGACACCGTTTTCTGAGGACAGCATAAAGTTTTACAGGTACTAGGTGACCTTTTATTTATGACGGCTATCAAAGCTTGTATCTTCTAACTCAGTTTTTCACTAATTCTGAAATCAAGTTGCTTGTGCATAGTACCATAAATGTAAGTGTTTAGGATTTCAGTTTAAATTTCTTCTGAAGACTGGAAACCCCAAATCCATGATGAATGAACAAAGCATGAATGCTTTTTCAACATGACTTGAAAAAAAAAAAAAACCAAACCCAGCCAAAAAGCAGAGGGGCCTAACTTAGAAAATAAATAAACTGGAAAATAATTTTTAAGTATTTAAAAACCAGGTGTGTGAGACTTTGTCTTGAGATTTAAGAATTAATTACCATCTTTACCAATGTTACATTGTTGTCTATATACACATAAACTAAGGAAATAATAAATAGAGGAGATACACTGTGTTGTGCTGTCCCTGAGTTAAACTGGTGCGTCTTTGTTTCAGAGTAATTATGAGCAGTACCACTGGAAAACGGAGAGTCATTAATTTTTTCCAATTAAAGTCACTTATGTAATCTTGTAATTCATGTTGGCAACATGAAATTGAAGGTCAGATTCTGAAATGTGATCTGTAGTAAGGTGGACACAGTGGAAGGCATTAGGTTTTGTTTAAGACTTCTAGAAAAGATGCTTTACATCTTCTTTCCTTAAAAAAAGGACATAAAAACAAACTTGAAGCTTCAAATCCTAGTTTGTATAAAGATTTGAAAAGGGAGATCTATTACTACTTCCTGATAGACACGAGTTTCCTTGTACTGAGTGAAATAGTATGCTCTAGGACACATAATGCTCGCTGCTTTGCTTTTGGTTTTAGCTGTACCATCTGATAATGCTGTAAAACTATGTGTTCTGATTTATGACTTTCAATTTAGAGTTTTTGTTTCCTTCCAGATAACCCCAAATTTCCTCAACTTGTTATTTTCCAAGGGAGAACTAAATATGAACCCACATCAGTTGACGCAATATATTTTGAGTTGTGTTTGGTTTCTGTTTCATCTTCGTGTTTTCATGTGTGCTATTATAATATAGAATAATATAAACAGAATTTGAAAGGAGAAGTAATTTGGAAGCAGAATAATTTTGACATGGTCAGAACATATTTTCCTTTTTGTCTCCATAGTGAACATCCTAACTAAAAGTTACATTCCAACAAATGTATCTTGTGATGGAATATCGTTCTAGCACAGTATTTCTCTCTATCTTTTTCTATTTTCTGCTTCAGGTCTATCCTATTTGGTATCAGGGGTGTGTAAAAATGTCCAGAGCATAAGCAAATTGGAAACAAGATCAATAAAATAGAATGTTGCCGGGATTTCTGGAAAAATGATCAAAAAGAAAATAAGGAGAATGAAAAAATTCCCCAAGAGTCACTGTGCAACAAAAATATATTGTGATGTCCATCATTGCCCACTGCATAAATGAGACTTCAGTGACCGGTTAATCTGAAAGCTCAGTGTTCATGGGTTGTAATTTGTACTGGGAGAGTTTGAACTGCCTTAGCAATGTGCAGTGGAAATTATACCACTCAAGAAAGATGCTTCTTGAGCATGTTATCTTTTTATAGTATTTATTTTAGTTGACTTTTTTTTTGACAAGAAATATCTATGTGTATGTGTTCTTCCTTAAAGAATGCTGATATTCTTTGTGTTGAAGATTTTTAGATTGCCATAACATGATTTTTTTTTTTTGGTTAGGTGGATAATAAAATTACTACTTTCAAACAATTTCTTTAGCTAGTTGTGAATTGTTTATGTGAGCAGGTTTGAGCCTCAGGTGGTAAAAGAACAGCTTCTTTGAATTCTTTGGAGAGTTGAAGATTTTAGTTTTATGTTCCTATTGCTCTCAATTCCTCCTCTAGCTTTTTTCTCCTGTATCAAGGAGTACTCAGAGCCCAGAAAATGTCTGCTGATGCTGATGTTTGGCTTAATGTAGGCCATTTGCCTCATTTGAGTGACAGGCTATACAGGCTGACAAGCCTTAGCAATGTCATACAAAGAGTTTACTTAGCACCTGGGCAACTGTCCAGAAGAAATTCACAGTGAAAATCAGTGTTCTCTTCCTTTTGATAGAGATGAGACAGAACTTAGCAAGAAGAAGCAGTTATTTTTTAATGACACAGAATTTATGTAGTCATGTAGCTCCTTTAATGCCCATTTGAAGACAGGCAATGAGGTCAGTGCTGTACATTATGATCATGAAGTCTTATGGATATACCTGTTCTTTCGTCACTGAATCTCATGTGAATGGTCTGAGCTGCTTAGACGTGGGTAAGTCATACGTGCCATGTGATGATTTTGCACACAGACCGATTTTGAGGGATAAATTTAGAAGTGGAGATGTGCAGATCCTCTTCATGAGAAGATAACTCTTGATGTTTCTGCAGATAAACATGGTTCATGTTACACGGGAAAATACACAACTTTGGTAGCAGATAAAGGACATCTTAAAATGGACATTCCTTTTCCCGTCATATTAAATCCACACTTATGGATAAGCACTTACAGATTATTGGTGGAGTATATTATTTCAGCTACTGTAATAGGTCCTGCAAAGAGTCCAGAAAGCCAAGAAGTATTTATTCCTGTTGGTGTGGGCATACATTTGACAAGAAATAAGGACTTAACTTACTACATCTGTTAAACTAGTAAAGTGAAAAGCAGGGCAAATTAAGGTACAAGGTCTGAAAGCATTTAGTTCTCCTTTCTATTCTGCATGAAAGTCTTAAAAGTCTGATCCAAAATTTCATTGAGTGGGATAAATATGAAGCTGTTATTAAAGAAAGTGTTGTGTTACCTGCTATACGATTTCATTATTGCCTTGAATTATAGGCAAAGTTAGCCTTTGAATGTGTGTATGCGCTATGTAACTCTGATTTCTGCTCAGTATGTGGTTTTTCTGTGATGTGTTTTCAATTTTTTTGTTACAGAAGTGGTTTTAACAAAATCTTTAAATTAGCTATTTATTTTTTTAGGGACCTCACTTTGTAGTAGTTGTTTTAACTTGTAGAGCTTTCATTTCTTTAGCAGTGAAAGAATATGTTTTGGATTTTCAGCTAGGATTAGTTAACTTAGCAAGAAAAAGAAACAAGAACACAAATTCTGAAGCTGGTCATCCTCCTTCCTGGCACTGGTATAAAATCAGCACTGTGATAGTAGGCCATCAACTCTCTTCTTGTCCTTACCCACTGTTAAAATTATCCACTCATTTCCAGGCAGAGCCTTCAGAAATATACTGAAGAACTTATTCCCCTACCTGACTCTACTGCTTCTGTGAAAGCAGTATGGGCGTGGACCTTTGAAATGTTACATATTCATTGTTTGAAGTGGATTTGTAGCTTATTGCTGCTGATAATGGACACAGTTCCAGCAGTTTCCCATCTGATTCTAGCTACAATAGATTAATTATTTTATCTACCTTTTGTTTCACTGCCATTTCTGAATCACAGTGCCTCCATCCGAAGAAGGTCTGCTGCTGTCTGAAACAATTACTGTTGTAAAACATTTTCATGTCTTTGTTTTGTATATTGCCATTGATTAATTTTGTACTTGATTTTAGAATCGACTTAGGGAGATTTTACTTAGGTTCTGAATGTGGGATACTAGCCTTTATATAGAGCCAGTACAAACTGGCTCCCCTCTATAGATAGATCTATGATCCAGAAGCATTTCTTTCACAAAATTTAGTGCATCCAGCAGTTTGTCTTTGGTGTCACTTTTTTAATGAGTACGTACTTGATGCTGGAGGTATGAATGGTTGGTTGTATCATAAAACAACTCAGGCTGGAAGGGGCCTGTGCCTGTCTAATCCTCTGCTTACTCTGTCTTCATTCCTAGGTTTCTTTAGAAAAGAATCATAGTTACTTGAAATCTGCTGATGGAAGTTCTCCTGTATGCTTCAGTCCCTCCAGGATCCTTACAATGCTCTCACTGTTCTCTAAAGGTAGCAGACTACAGAATACAGTAGGGGGTTGATTTTATATCTTCTCTGTCAGTAATATCACTCCATTTTATATATAGTTGTGTTCCATCAGGATTACTTACGGGAATTATTTTTTTAAAAGTTTATTTCCTTTGGTCACTAGGTGAACCATTTTCCCTCTCTGGTCTGTAGTAATCATTTACTCATTAGAGAACAAAATCCCTTTCTGCTGCTGATAAAATGTTTTTCCTTTTGAAAATAAAAGGCTTGTTCTCTGATTCAATTATGGTAGTTCTTTCTAGTTACATCTTTCTAACATGAGTTTCTGTAATTTGATCCGTTAAAATTATCTTCTTTCTTATTATTGTGGATTAACCTCAGTAAGCAGCTAAGCCTCACACAGACGCTCACTCTCTCCCCCTTCAGTGGGACAGGGGAGAGAATCAAGAGGGTGAAAATAAGAAAACTTGCGCATTGAGATAAAGACAGTTAATAGGTAAAGCAACGCTGTCCATGCAAGCAAAGCAAAATGAGGAATTCATTCACTGCTTCCCATTGGCAGGCAGATGTTTAGCCATTTCCAGGAAAGCAGGAAATGGAGTCATCATGTGTAATACTTATGCCATAGACAAATGTCATCACTCCATTCCCCCTTTATCCTTCTTTCTCCAGCTTTTATTATTGAGCATGGTGTTTTATGGTATGGACTAGTACTTTGGTCAGTTGGGGTCACCTGTCCCAGCTGTGTCCCCTCCCAGCTTCTTGTGCATCCCCAGCCTACTCACTTACAGGACAGTGTAAGAAACAGAAAGGACTTTGACGTGCAAACACTGTTCAGCAATAGCTAAAACTGTGTGTGTTATCAACAGTGTTTTGGACACAAATACAAAACATAGCACCCTATGAGCTGCTATGGTGAAAATGAACTCTATCTCAGCGAAAACCAGCACACATATCTTGACAAAGGATAAGTGGTCATTCCCTGTTTTGTTTTTTAATTTGTCTCCTTTTGCTTTTTCAGTCTATAATTTTCATTTAGAACAGTGATTAGTCTCTAGTATGTTTCTTTCATTAAGTGGTTTTCTTTGGGTTTTGGGACTCTGCTGTTTCTGAACTCTAGCTGTTTTCTATGAACTGATTAATAGGCTTCTGTGTGACTTGGTCAGCATTAACTCTGCCTCACTGAGCTCATCTACTTCAGACACTGCAGCTGAATCTTTCTAAAGGACATGGGAGGACTGGTAAAATAAATGAGGTGAACAAGCAGTTTGCTATCTGCC
>NW_010109885.1:26618-37420 GCF_000699245.1 Pterocles gutturalis
CAAGGAAAAAGTAAATCCCATGACTAAAATTAACTTTTTGGAGGAAAGATTTTATTTCACAAGATCCACATGATCTCACAACAAAACAAAATATTACATCCTAAAATTTGTCTCTATTCTGCTTATTCTGAGCATTGGAATATTTGTGTTGTTTAATAAAACAAAAAGAGACCTTCTAGCATGAGTAACAACTAGATTGTGAACAACTTGTATCTAATCTTGAAAAATGAATTTTCTGGATCATGTACAGGAAAAAACAGCTATGTATACTTGGCTTACTTAGAGGCACAGACTCAAGTTAGCAGCTTGAAAAATTACAGGAAGTTTAGTATTTTTTATTCTGTGATATAACCATGTGTGTTAATGCTGTTAGAGCTCTCAACTGGAAAGTGGCAACTCTGCATCTCACAAAATTAGGTACGGCAGTTGTCGGTCTACTGGAAGTTGCTTTGACATGGCCAAAAAGAGGTCAAAAGGAAGATGAACATAGAAAGGAAGAGTTGAGCCGGAAGTTCTGTAGAGATAAAAATGAAACTTGCTGATTTTTTTATTATCTTTTCATAACATTAGAACAGATGTTAGGTAGTAGAAAATTTTCATAATGGAGGTTGAAGGTTTATTAAGCCCTTAGAATAGTTTCTACATATTCTGACTAAATGCTTTACTGGTCAATCTAGATCTTTTTGCAAGTAATATCTTGCAGTATCAATTCTCCTTTACAGTCTTCACTATCTTCTTTCTACTCAGTGTCTTTTCAGAAAAGTGATTTACTAAGGAGCAATGCATTCTGGATTCTAGTGAGTTGGTATTTTAGATAATCAAATATGAACTATTCAGTGCTTTCTTGTTAGTTTCCAACCTGTGTTGTCAATTACGCTATTTGTTATGGTGGAGGAATTCCTACCCAGCCTATGTGATTCTGTGTCTATTTTCTTTGAGTCCCTTTTTACCAAATAAATTAGTAAAGCCTTCATTTTGTTAGCAATACAAGTAGTTTGGACAGCTTATGTGTTTAATAGTGATATGCTGATTTAGCAAAGGCATGAAAACTTGCAGATGACACTTCTAATTTATGAAGGTCTAGTTCTAATTTCACAGCCAGCGTAGGCAGTGGCTCATGTTTCACTGGAATATAGCAAACGGCATGTCCCCTCTTCTGAAAAGTAGAATAGGTGTGTCCCAGATTTACTTGTATCACATATTTCAGCTGCTTGCCATCTTCTTTGCAGTCATTAGTTAGCTTCTACAGGTGAGTTTATTTCAACAGTTGCCTGATCAGAAGCCATGTTATGTATTTGGAGACCTTGTCACATAAATTGTTGTTTCTCAGCATTATCAGACAATTTCTACAGGAAACTTGTTAGTTCTTTGAGCAGAACCCTCAAAGCACCAGAAGAGTATAAGCAAAAGCCCTTAAGATGCATGATTTGCTTATACAGTTGTGACATCCTCAGTATGTCTTTATGGATGAAATTTCTAATCAGAACACTGATGAATGTAATGCTGAGTTTTAGTTCTCATATACTTTGTGACAAAGTGATTTCCAATGGCTTTTCACTAATTTTGAGGAAAAAAACCCCAACCCCACCTGCCTCCCACCTCCCTGCACCAAACCAAACTTCAGAAAAAAACGCACCCAATTTTGCAGGGCATGTGTCCAGTTACGATGAAAGTCTCTATCAGTTCTCTGTTAAAAACCAATTATAAGTATTAACTTAATCTAAATTTATGTAGTAGAGCAATGTGCCTCTGATACCAAACTAGAGGTGAACTTCTGATATTAATTAGAATTCAAGCCAACTCATAAAAACCTTCTTTCAGTGCTGAGTTGTTTTTAGAACTGTTTTTGTTAAATAGGCTTTAGAAATGTATAGGTTTAAGCTGTAATGTGACACCTGATTCTGTATGCAGTGGGTTCCAGCTTTGAATACTGAGCAACTGGCCAATAATTTTGTTAAAAATACTAAGTACAAGGAAAAACCATGAAAACCGTTATTTCCTTTCAAACTGATTCTGTATTCCTTACTAATTTGGGTACTCCTAATCATGCAAACTTTTAAGCCATTTTTCACTTCTATAACTGGCAGAGAATTTTGATTTTAAAATTTAAATATTTTATGATGTTTAATAGGCAGAAAATACTGCACACAAGATTACAGCTAAAATTACCTCACTAAAAATCTATAAATTACTGTCCATGAATGTGCAGTAATTTTTCATGTCCTACATTTGGTGAAGGTAAGAATTGTTGGTTTTGATTTTACTAAGTCCAGTGTAGCAGCCCTAAAGGATGATTACATTATTGGTACCCCATTTAATATGGGTAATTTAGCTTCTCTTATAACTTTAAGAGGGAATAACTGAAGGTCTGTATAGCTTCTGTTTTGATTATTCAGAGTGTTCGATATGAAGGGGAAAAAAAAAGTCAGCATTGCCTGGGACTTGTAAAACCTCATTTCCTTTCCTGCTAGGGATCTATAGCATGAGTTTGGGTGTATCACTTCATCTCCATGTAGGTCTGGTTCCCAGGAAAACAAAGCTTCCATATATATATGTGAAAGCTTGGAATTACATCTAACAGAAACAGTAAGAGGACTCTGATTTTAATTAAGGCATACAAATAAATAGTGATCCAGTAGCATTGAGATATTATATAGACATTCTTGAGCTGTCACCAGGGGCTTTCAAAATACGCAAAATGCTGGAGACATTACTGCAGGCAATTTTCCAATCTAGAGGTCAGCATTAACTGTGCTGCATTCTTGAGCAATATTGTCTCTCGTTTTGTTTTTTTCACCATTAGGAAATAAAACTTTCAGAGAAGCGACAAAAATAAAATCCAAAATCAAAAAATAAGGGTGTCTAAGGATAACATGTTGTGTCTGTACTTAGGCAATGAAAAAAAAGGGAGGTGACTTTCAGATCACTGACTTCACACCTACAATAACTGTAGCAAATAATAGCAAAAGAAATAATCAAAAATCTTGTTGCAGAAATAAGTAGCTTTTGTTTCCTAATAAGAAAATATTCTTCCATCAGAAATTACCTCTTTTTTAGTTTTCAAAAAGGTGAACACCATTGGGGAATACAAAAAGCTGTAATTGGAGCTCTTGGTGTTTGTAAATTCATTTCTGTGCCTCCTGTGCTAAGATATGTTCCCATAAAATGTACATAGGCCCTGTCAGATTCTGAGTTGCGTAGACTTGATATGAATGGATACAAAAGATGCATTTGAAAATAGGAATGTACACCTAGCCAGAAATTTACCAGTCTAACATACAAGGACTGATGGTAAAAAAATTCAAACCACTGATGTTTTCAGTATAATGAAAAATATCAGTGCAAGTTAATATGTTGTTCAGCCTGCAATGAGTGAATTGAATCATACTTCTTAATTTTGTTTGTGCATATTTTTGTACAAGGATAAACCTTCTCCACAACAAAGTCATCAATAAATAAAATGTGTATGTGGTGCTGTGAATCCTGTTTTTCCCTCTCCATACATTCAACAGGGAGAAAAATCCAGAATATTTACTGCTTATTCTGTAAGCCCTTTGGAAACAAGCTATGTGGGTGGACTAGTCCCTGGCCAAATGAGATGACTTGAGAATTGTAGGTTTGCGACCCTGTCATTGGAGTTTCTTATGTGGCACAATAGTCCACAGTCTTTAAACATGCATAGTTTTCATTCAGATTTGTGATAATCATCTTAACTGTCTTTCTGATGAGAAAATAGCTGGATTCAGTGTACATGTTCTGGCTTTCTACTTTTCAATGTTACACAAAAATTCAGCAGAAACCAATAAGTAGGCTACTCACCTGTAATGCTAGTTTAAACGTTTAGTTAACCATGGCTGTATTATTAGATACCCGAGTCATTAAAACTTGAATGGTGACGGAAAGCAATGAACATCTGGGTGTGCTGGTTATGTCACGTGGTTTAACCTTTCTCTAGAACATGCCATTTGAGTGCAGAAATTACACAGTCTGCTTCACACAATTCTGAGGATTCTCCTGACTCATATATAGCCTTTAAACATGAGACTGGCAAGAGGTGTTTGTTTTCTTTTTGATAAGCTGAAATTTACCATGATAAACCAAAACAATGAAGTAAAGTAAGGTGTTCAACTCATAGTGAGGCCTTGTATTGTTTTTGTTTGTTTGCTATATGTTGAGTTTCACTGTTCAGGAAAAATGCGTAAGCACCCAGCTATAATATTTTTCTTCTTATGGGTCTGAGACTTGCTAAAACATGGCTAATATTCTGCACACCGCTATTGTCTTTCTTTAGTATTTTTATTCTCCACAGAAAAAATAATACTTTTCCTGGTTGCTCTAATATTGTTCTCTGTAAAAATGAATAGTATTTTCAAATGTTTTAAGGACAATTTGCATGAAATAGCAGGACTTCAAAGAGTACGGAAGCAATGCCAAACCCTGCTGAGCAATTTCTCCTTGATGTAGACAGAAATACTAATTTTCTCACTATAATTTTAGATACTGCACATAAAAGTGCTAACTTTTCACTCTGTTGTTGGAGTGACATCCTGTTGGAAGATTTCTGTACTAAAACATTTACTTCTAGTGTAATTGTATTACCCTAAACTAAATTCAGATAAATCAAGTTACCATCTTGTATGTGAAAAGAACATATTAAACCAACTGAGTTAGTAGAATTTAGTGATTGACAGTGTGATTTTTACGAAGAGCTTAGAATAATTTTTATCTGACCTATCCTTTAATTTTATCCTAGGGAAGGATGATATCTTCGGTTGATACAAGCATCACTAGGCGTTAAAGATTATTTTAGTAGTTTTGACCTAAAACTAACTTAGAACTATTTCAACTTACACACTCACCTGCTGTCTTTCAGGTCATTAGTCAGCATTATTGTATTTTGAGCTGAACTGCAAATTAGAGCTAAATCAGAACAAAGTAAAATATATGGTTTCTGGCAGTCTTGCTATGCTAATTTTTCCATTTCCTGCAATGAGAAAATAGTCCTTCTACTGCATACATTGTACAAGATGAACATTTTGTTACTGACATGTGAGGTAGACTGATCTTTGTGATTTTACCTGGGACCTTGAAATGCAGCAGGCGAGATTTGGTTCCAGCACATTTTTAACCTTTGTCAAGGCACTCCTGTGCCAATTTTCAGAGATAATAGTCATCTGCTGCTCCTAATTGCAAGTGCTTGGCAACTTGGAGAACACGAATATTAGTATACTTTCTTTGCTTAGTTTCTCCATCATTAACATAGAATTTGTCATTTAACCTTGATGATACAATACATGCTTAGTTTGATTTGGTATGACATTATGTTGTATTTGGTTGTTACCAGTCTGTGATTTTCTCTGTTTCCATGAGATGAAAATTACAGATAATGAAAGCAATTTTTATGAAGTTACTTTTAAAGGTAAGATAATGCAAATGCCTTGAAAACAATCAGTGAAATATAACTTTCTGTTATCAGTAATCATTGGGCCTCTCAGCCATATTGAGATCAAATATGCCAGGTCCTGCTCAGGCATGCATGTATATATTTCATTAATTAAAATTTAGAGTAAGAATACTCTTTTTGTGCCGTCAGGTCCATGTGGGTCCTTTCACAATGTGGACTCCCTATCAGTTTCAGGAAGTTTATGTCTGTTTTTGTTACTCTGAATTTCCAGCATAATTAAAAATATGTTGTTATAAAATAGTAGAATACAGAAATATATTTAAGTAAAATTGAAAAACGCTGTTTCACAGTTACATGGATGTTGTTCTAATCTGCCTCAGATTAATAATTTTTTTAACATATTTATTGTAGAATTCTTTTAAAAGTTGGTCTAGTTAAACAGGATGCCAGTGCGTCTGTTCTAAATGGTACTATATCTATTTCATTTTTACCTTGACAGTAATGCATTTATGGGAAACTAATATATTTTTCTTCATGCTGCATTACAGAAGCCATATAAACGCACATTGCCTGTTTGTAGTTTATATGGAAGCACAGTACCTATTTTTTCTTAGAGCAGTGAATAATGCTGCTTCTGCAAATCATTCAAAAAGAACTAGAAAGGGAGTCTAAATTTCATGGGTGTCGTCTTTTTACCTGCCACTGATTTTGTGCAAATGGAGCACCATAACTAATGCAGATGATGCATAGAGACTATATGATGTTTTTGGCAGGCTTTTTCCTCTTCTTGAGGAATTTGATCTATAAATGAGTTCTCCATTTGGGA
Source organism: Pterocles gutturalis (assembly GCF_000699245.1). Taxonomy (NCBI): domain Eukaryota; kingdom Metazoa; phylum Chordata; class Aves; order Pterocliformes; family Pteroclidae; genus Pterocles; species Pterocles gutturalis. The sequence continues at coordinate 32,849 of NW_010109885.1, forward strand.
GAAGGTGTAATAGGTAGTTAATATCAAGCTTCCATTTTTCATAAGCTCAGGATAAATTTGGGCTATGTAATAGCTTGTCTTGAGGAGCAGAGTGCTGTGTTTTTCAGTAATGTGTTTACTGTCAGTCCTTGAAAAATCATTTGACGGTTCATGAATATATATGTGTTAGATCCCACTTTCTGTAGATAATATGTCTTCATTATCATATGTTTGATCCAGAAATGATTTAAATATACTTGATTGGTATCAGTTTTTCTTTGGACTAGGATCACTAATTAGTTTTACCTTCTGCCATCGTGGACCGTGTCTGCCCTAAGGACCTTGTTTGGATCAGGGGGGTGATTTTTTTGGAAGCAAATCTCATAGCTGACTACAGTTACTGTTCTTTGCTTCAGCCCAGTTGTGTACAGCAGTCTCAGCTCAGATGACCTGATTGAGACTGAAGTGAGTTACATCCACTTCAGGACAGTCAGACTCTTGGGCCTGGTAAGACCAAGGCTGAAGTGTAGTTCCCTGAAATACGGGAGGTGTGGATTATTTTGCTGAACAGATTCACAGCAGTACTTGTTAAAGTAGCATAGGCAGTGTGTACAACTCAAACCTGATGATGTTGAAGTCAGAGGAAGCTTATTAATGCCCATGCTTTTGTTGGTCTCAGGACATTAACTTTTATAGCACCATTTCATTCACAAGATAAACTTATCAAGGTAGTTCTACCAAGTATCCTCGTGTTTTCCTTACATGTACACACTCAGCATAACTGCTTTGTTGCAGTTCAGGGCTTCTGCCTCCAAAGAATTAACCAATTAATTTTCAACTAACTAGGTAATTTCTAAGATTACCTGTGAATTTTTTTTGTAAACTCTTTGAATGTCATGTTTAGTGTTTTGTTTTGTTTTAAGCTGTAGCATGTTTAATTTGGTAGCACTGATGCCAACAGAAGCCTTTTATGACTGAGAATACATCAGCATTATTATTTGGTATCTCCTGTATCCTGCAGTGGCACCTAATCTTAGTGCTTAGTAGTTAAAAGCATTTGTAGTAAGGAAGCAAGAATGGTGTGTGGCTGAAATAACACTTCCTCTCATAGAGGCTGTTCTGCTTTCTGTAAGTCAGACAACTGGGCTTGCCCTGCTTCATCTGAGAGTCATGATTAATCTATGAACAGCAGAGATCATCCTACATAGAAACTAATAAATATATAAAATAACTATTTAAGACTATGACTCAGCACTCTTTTAGATAAGAAACAGACAATAATAAGCCTCTGGAACTGAATGATACTGTGCTCATTATAGAGGACATAACAAAATCTGTAAATTCAATAAGACTGCACAAATTGCAAATACAAATCATACATTTTAAATTGTTTTCATGTGGCTAAACTGACTCAGCTAATCATGCAAATGAAATAAAGGATGTGTGCAATTATTTTGAGGATTTATACTCACCCTAAGGCCTTGGACTGCGTAACTAGTGACTGGTGAAATGGAAAGCAGTACTAGTAAAACAGCTATTTAGTTTATATACTCTTATAATCCAACAGCTGTAGTTTTTTCTCTTTAAAAAAATGTTATTGATAACCTGGCAACAAACTGAAGAATTAAGATAGTTCTTAGTTAGCTGTCAAATTGCTGTTACTTAACTAAGGATACAAATGAATGTAGGAAGACTTTCATACTTAAGTGTTGTCAAGGAAAGATTCAGTGGAATGCAGCGATACATCAGTTTGCTATTATATTTAGGGGTTCCTAATGTACCTGCAGAAATAAGATGTTATCACAGAACAAGCTACATTTTACCTCTTGCTTCAGATTGAGAAAGATGCAAGCTTAAATGAAAGCCATTTGCTTTATCTCCATTTTGCCTAAAGCTCCTTAAGACTGTCAGCTATATAATGAAAGGAAAGAAATGTAAAAAAAAAAAAAATCAAATTTATAGTTTATTTTATAGAATGACTGTTGTCACTCATTAACATAAAATTGAAACACTGCTTTTTAATTAGTGTATTCTGATGTATAGAAAACGTACCTTCTCTTGCCTTGGTGGGCAACTAGCTAATTTTTAAAGCTTTTAGAATGCTTTCATAGTTAACTTCTCATGGTGGGGACTACCATTGTGGAGCTTTATTTCAAGACAGGTCCATGGCATAATACATCATTACAGTCTGTGTTTGCAAAAAACAATTTACAGAAGTATTAAACTGGTGAATTGCAGTTAAATATGCGTCTGTTTAAAATTATGTTTTGTAAAATGTGATTTTCATTCCATTTTTTAAAAGGCGGCACTGAGATAAGCATGAAATAAATTAGTCCTTAAGATTATGTTTTCTACCTCATTGTCCATTTACTATGTTTTTAATTGGCATTGGCTATGTATTTGGTAAGACAGCAACTGAAATAATGCAAAAATTATTTATGCTACTTCACATTCTTGAGATGGCATTGCAAGCAATCTGAGATTCCTTCCTAAGTGGAATAAGATTCAACGATATGAGGAAATCGTGGCAGTGCTTGGAAACTGGGTCTTGAAATTTAAGCATTGCATGAAACAATTAGTTATTAATTACTTGTTGTAAAAGTGGTAGAGCTGTGTGAATACAACAATTAAAAGGGGAAACCATTTTTCCCTTTATCTTTTTTCTTGTATTAAATTTTCATGAAATTGAGAAATTTTGATTCCAGTCAAGCCTAAAAACATTGATTTCCATTGTATTCTCCTTTTTATGTTATTGTTTATCCTTTCTGTTATCCTTTCTCTTTGATTTAGGACAGTGTTTTTTTTTCTAGTCCTGAAGCATTTTACTGCAAAACTGCAAGATATTGAAACAAACTACTGCCAAAAAAAATATCAACTTAGAATACAAACAAAGCCCTAATACAATGTATTACACTAATTTATGTTGTAAAGTTATAGAGCTGTTATATAGCTTGGATTTGTTTTGAAATACTTCTGATGTAAATTTAGATAAGAGTTGAAATAAGCACATCTGCTAAGGTGATAAATTGTCCAGATGGATCTTCTAGTTTATACAGTGGGGTCACAATGTAGGAATGGACCAGTTAAAATAAAAGATTGAGAGATGGATAATGTTGGAAAAGTATGAAGTCACAATTACATCTAAGAGCTTCTTAGAATGATTTATTGCTTTGAGCTACAGCTGATAGAACTTCAAATTTGCTTCTTGTGAGTTATATAATAGCATAATTGAAATTATGAAACATTTACAAATGAACCAGTTTGGCAAGGAGAAAAATGAAGAAATGCAGCACCATATTGTTTCTTTCCCCTCTGATTCTCTTTTTTTCCCCTCACAACTCACTACAAGTTACCGACATGGTGAAAAACTGATATACTGAAACTATCCTAAACTGTCACTTCTTTCTTTGGATTTATACTGAACTCCATGAGCTTCTACCCCAGATTCTTCACATTTGCTTAGATATATTTGTGTGGATTTACTGATGTTATATATCTCCCTTACTCATTACCATCTTCTAACAATTTTTTAGAATTGATGGAATTGAAGAGGCACAAATCAAATCAAATCTTAAGTACATAATTTAGTTAACGATTGTGGTGAGGGTGGATTGAGGAAGGCATGGGGGACTGAAAGCATGTGTTCAAATCAACACCAGATCCAGCATTTCCTGATTAAAAACTTGCATGGAGAAATATCTTGGTTAAATGTCTAAACAATGCTGGAAGAGTGGTATAAATTACTTGAAGAAGATTGAAGCTGTAAGGTTGGACACTCTTTACACATCCTCTGTCAAAATGAAGAAGTACACAGGAGCTGTAGTGGCTTAATATCGAAACTGAACCCGAACAGTTAAAAAAATTGTTCAAAGCTTAGCATTCAGTTCCAGGCTGCCTCTTAAAAGCATTATTTATAAGTCAAATATTAAAGTACAATATCCTGTGTATTTTTTTGTTTTGTGTTGTAAATAATTGACTTCTCATTAATACTTTTGAACTGTTCTAGGGATATCATTAATTTAAATAATCTGGTAACAAGAAAACTATAAAAATCATAGCTTGCCTTGTTGAAAAAGGAGTCCAGAATAATTATAGAGGGAATAATTGGTACAATAGAAAAGGCATGAGACATAAGATGAAATTTGAGTTGTCCCTTACCATTTTGCACTTCTTATTCCAAAATTAATAAGGGGGCAGAATCAGAGGGGAAGAATCATCTGCCTCGACCTGCTGACCACGCTTCTTTTGATAAAGCCCAGGCTGGCTTTCTGGATTGCAAGTGCACATTGCCAGCTCATACCAATTTTTCACCCCTGTCGTGGTTTATAAAACCATGGGGACAGTTTTTGCTGAATACCTGGTGGGCTGAGGCAGGGACAGGGAGGGTTTCACTCACCACTTAGGGTCACAGGCACGAAACCGACATGACTTGGGAAGAACAAAAAAACAACTGAATTTATTAACTATTTACAACAAGAAGCAAGATAAGGAGAGACAGAAAAACCACATCTTAAAAAGGCACTTCTCTCCCACCTCTCCCTTCTTCGCAAAGCCCAAAGGCTTTGTTGTGTACCTTCTCCCCCACCCCGGGGG
>NW_010109886.1:0-20527 GCF_000699245.1 Pterocles gutturalis
GTGGTGGTCCTGACACCAAGACATGGATGAAGAGTGGTATACTATCCTAGTCTTAAACTAGGATAGTATACCCCTATAATGCGGTTTGAAATCAGAAGACTAAAATTTAATATTCAGGTCATCTTGAATTAACTATTATTAGGAATTACTGTACTGTTAATGATTAGGAGAATCATTAACCCCCGTTACAAGGAGGATACTTTTTAGAGACAGTATCTGCATGGAGAATAAAAGGAGTAAACAAAGCATAGATTTCAAAACAGACATGTTCAAAGCATACTGCTATGTACAGACATAATGTACAGACTTGCTGTAGTGCACCACTGAGAATCAAATACTGCTATGAAATCTAACCACACTTGGTTAGAATACATTCTGCATTCCTGAAATTTTAGGAGCCATAGGTAGAAAGAATGCAATATATTACATACAGGGCTGTATATCTTTTCTGTGACGTGAAAAACACAGGGTGTGTTACAGGTTCCAGTCCTTCAGTTTATCCCAAAAGCAGAGATAAAGTGCGCACTTTCTATTTCTTAGCTAAAAAGTTGTTTTGGTAGCTAAAACCAGCCAAAACCACGGTGAAACAAACCAGGTTTGTAACACACAGGTTTTACCCAGTATGAAGGGGTATTAGAAGTTCACATTAATATTGTTTTACAATGTTATAAGTAAAGCTATCAATAAATGACAACATGCTATTTTATGAAATTAAGGTTTATTGATAAGTGTTCTACACACAAAGTTACTCTGAAATGAACACCTGTCCATGTTTTGCATGAAAATACACTCTTGTATATTTGTCATGATATCCCATGAAATTCAGAAACAGTTTTGCAAAATGTTTCAAAAGCCTTATTTATCTGGACTTTGTAACAGATAAGCAAAGTAAACGACAAAGGAACAAAAGGTCCTCACTAATTCTCTTTCCAGAGAGCTCACAAGTTCCTAAATTTCCAGCTATGTGATTACCAGAGAAGTTAATAAGCACGAATGCAAGCATCTATAATTATCTGAAAGTTGGAAATGTCTATTTTCAACTAACATAAAGCTCCTCTAAGCACCTTTACAGAATTATGTACATAGTGGCATGAATAGTTAAGATTTTTGTCTGTGAGCCATGGCAAGGAAGACAAACTGAAGCATATTTTTAGAGTCAAAAGAAGGAAAAAGCAAAATGTGTTGGTTATGACATCTTTTTGAGCTTTATCACTCCAACAGTTAACAAAGAAACTTCATTCAGCTTGGTCAAAACTCTTTATTTAATTCACTCACTTTTTAAACCTTAAATAATATTTCAGCAATTGTCTAAATTAATAAAAAAAATTAAAATAATTTAAATATTTAAATAATTAGTCTAATTCTTATTGAACTTCCAGAACTGCATGCTTTGTACATATTCATCTGCAGCTGTCGTCCAGAACCAGTGACAAAATATTGAGCCTTAAGCCCATCTTTAGTAAAAGAAAGAAACCTTTTTGCCCTAAGTTTTGTGTTAGAATAATTCTGGGGGGAAAAGGACAAGATGTTGCTTTAGAAAAGAAAATTGGAATGTATTTGAAGTTACTCATGCTTTGTAATGTCGAAAAGAGCCCTAAGGGAGACGGATCAGTGGGCAGAGTGCAGGGGAGATGGTCACAAGTGCAGAGTAAATACAATTTATCATTTGGCTCCATGGTTTATCACATCATGGTTTAGTCCTGCCTGTCTATGTTTCTCTGGTCCTGATCTTGCACAACTGCAGCCCAAATAGTGTTTTGTCTTTGATGTAAATAGAAGTAAGAGCATATTTAATCTACCTGCTGCAGTAGTGTAGTCTGTGTAAACACTATAAAACCTGGTCTGATATTTCCTCCTTCCCTTTATCCAGTTCAGATCTTCTCTGTATAATACAAAATGGTATTTTTAATCCACCAAGTAGTTGGGGGTGTTGATTTGTTTTGGGGTTTTGGTAGGGTGTTGGGTTTTTTTTTAACTGGTTGTATATCTACATATATTTTAAAAATTCTGAAAAATACTAACTTCTGTTCTGAAACAATTCTGGGAAAGGACCCAGAAGAGATAGTGGGGAAAAAAAGGATGACATACTGTTAGAAAATTATTTTAAAGATAATGCCATTATCAATGAGTATAGGCAACAGATTTTCGAAACTGCAGTTATGGCTGCATATATGCACAAATTAATCTCATTCAGCTCAAGTGAATGCCACATGAATTTTTACAACAGTAGTAACTTTATCTGTGATGGAAAGAAGAGAACAAAATACAGTTCATACACCATGTTAAATTGGAAGTTAATACTGAAAGCTGATTTTAAGTTCCTCAGGAAAAACCAAGGCAATTACACATTTAAACAACTCTTAATACTGCATCTTTTAAAACATGAAGGGAAAGACATATGGTCCATTGTTTGTTGCAATCTGTTTGAGCCCTGTCAATACACACAGTTAAGGTCCAAAGACTTCAGATGAATGTGAGGTAAAAAAGAACAAGAGTACAAGAAAAAGAGTACATGAAAAATGTGGAGAAAAAAGGGAAACCAAATAAATGTTCATACATTGTAAGGAAGTGTGATTTGAAACCTCCCGTACTGATTGTAGTAAAAGAACTACCCTCCATCAGCAATTACACAGTTCCATTTTGCTTGATTTTTTTTTCCACTTTCAGCACATGGAGGGAGGAAATACTTGATTTGGCTATGATTAGCATTCTCCCACAGGAAACATTGCAAGTATTAATAAATATTTATTAAATTGTACTTTCAGAAAAATGTAGAAGAAAATTGTCTTGAGGTACATGGTTAAATCCCATTTTGCCTATAAACAGGAAAAAGAAAGGGTTCATTTTCCAGCTTTATGTGAGAGAGTGTGTGTGTGTGTTAGATTTTAATAATCAGATGGCAAAGCAGCACTGCAGAATTACCATACGGACAAGTCACTTTATTCACAAACAGAAGTTTGATTCAGGTATGCAATTCTTAGCAGGATTTTCTTTAATTACAGTTTAATTATGCTAAGATTAAACCAACTGGACTATAAGTTCCTAGTGAAGAACTACAATTAGTAGTTGGGAAGGTATATGTTCTAGTCTCAACCTTTTGTTTTTCTGGGCTATTGCATACTCCAAGTGTCAGTTTATCCATCTGAACAACTGAGATAATGAAGTTTATCATCATTAAGCTTTTGAAAATTGCAAGTTATAAGCACTTGACAAGGTCATGTCATATGCTGAATCAGTGACCATTATTCCTGATTCTTCAGGGATGATTCTGTAACTTGATTGTATTTGTCTTGTCTGTGATAATTCCTGTGAAACAAAATTACTTTAAGTTCAAGCTTCTCATCTCTGACCCTTTGTATGATGCCGTGAGTTGGATTGAGTAAATATTATATTCTAATTCCTCATTTAATCATGTTGTATGTCTTAATATAAGATTGATTTTTCTTAACTGAGTTTATGTGAATGTCATTAGTGGTCATAACATTAACTTGATTGTTCTGCTTGTAATCCGGTCACAGACTTTGATTGTTGTATGAACTGGTGAGCTTTCTAACCTTTTTTTATTCTCTGGAGGTTTTTTGATGGTGTTTATTGTTGCTTTTTTTGGTTATTTTTTCCTGGCCTCTCATTGAACTGTTAGGAATTTCAAGAGGGGAGAGGAAAAGACAAAGATGTAAAGCAACTCTATCCAGAAGAGCCCATTGCAAAAATAATGTAGTACCTTGGTGGTATAAAGTCTGCGTGCTAAAGACTGCTCTTAAGAGACCTTTGTCTGAGGCCCTGGAGTCTCTTTCTCTATCACTTAATTGAAATCAGAATTAGCAACAGGGAAGCTTGCATATTATCAGCATGATCAGGAAAAAGCCTGTGGTGCTGTAGGCAGACTTACAATAGAAGGGATTGTGTTATGGTGTGGGAAGATAATGCAGAAAGGATAAAAGGCCCACAGGGACAAAAGCTAAATTATTTAGGTTTAAAATAATTTTAACATACTGTTTAAAAGAAGGAGATGAATTACAAACCTGGATAGATTTTACTTATTAAAATGCATGGTTCTGGTTTGATTTTGATGCTAGCACAAGGCTTTCCTGACAAGAAAACTGGGGGCAAGCAACAGCAGTACCAGCACCTCAAAAACTGAGAACCAATAGTTCTAATGGAGAGGAGGAAATTGTTTTCTGGAATCTAGTTAATGCAGGCTTTTTACTCAGTCTAATTTGAAAATAGTTTCCTCATATAGTGCTTCTTTTCAAGTTTTCAAAAGTGCCAAAGCTTAATGGAAAACTTTAATATTTCGGTTGTTCACACACATATATTTTCTCAGCTAACTCTGCCACTGGTGAAAGCTGCCAGATTAGCACCACTGGACAGCAAAAGTCTCTATTTATTCACCTAATAGGTAAAACAAGATCAGTAGTGCAGAGTGCTGCCTTTCACACAGAGAGGATGAAAGACCAGACTGTTGTCCTGGAAAGCCTTATCCCTAGAAAAGAAAAAGAGAGGGGAAAGTCCATCTCTAAAATGTAAGCAACACTTGGTTTTAAAGACACCTGAGATTCTGAAATAGCTGACAGACATGACAGTGATTTTTCTAAAATGGGCTATTGTGTAAATATTTTAAAGGAGATGGAGTGACTTTCTTCAGCAGCTGTGACTTATTTGTGTGGTCTTCTCAACAGCAATAAACTTACAAATTATTTATTATTTCTTGAGCCCAGGTTCATAAGTCATGGGGAGTTCTTTCAAGCAAACCGCTTGTTCACTGCTGGAAATACCCTGCTTAAAACGACTCAATGCATTTCAGAGCGAAGGCTGGTGTGAATAGGTGGAGGAATACAAAGAAGTGAGAAATTAAGCATGAAAGAGAATATTAGTTATGTGTTGGTAAGGAAAAGAGAGCACAGACAGAGTATGAAGTAAAAGCAAGCATCAAAATTAATGTAGATCCTGGATTTTCCTGTAAGTATGGTAACAGATGTGCTATAATTGGAGCAGCATATGAGGACTGTATGTGACAGTGAAAGACAGGACCTTCTGGGCCTGACAAGCACAGTGGATAAAGAGCAAAGAAGTGAAACCTTGAATGTTTGATTCGCTGCTCTGAGAAAGCCATTCTTGGCATCACAAGGGAAACTTAAACGCAAAGACAGAGAATACAGTATTGCTCTCACTCAGAAATCTTGTAGAAGTCAGGTTGCCTTCTCTGCTTGACATTCTCTCAGCAGAGAGGGGCTTTCTGCAATGTGGGAACTTAACTGGAGAAGGGACAGGGTGGCCTACAAAACCTAATTCTCCACTAGTGCACTTGCAGTATCTTTTAGTATCTTTTAGTATATTTTAATACCTTTATAAATGACCTGTAGGAGGTGAAGGAGTGTGTTCTCATCAAGTTCACAGATGATACCAAACAGGGAGAAGTGGTAGGGTAAGAAGCGGAGAAAAGGATCAACACCACTCTATAGACTTAAAGGTAGGGCTGCCATCCAGAGGGACCTAGGCAGTCTGGTGGAGTGGGTCTAGCACTTGTGTAATTCTGCAAGGAACAACACAAAGTCTTGCATGTGGGAAAGATTGCTGGGATAAATCTTCAATTTACAGGCTGGGAGTGGCATGGCTGTTGAGCAATTCTGCAGAAACGGCCCTAGGGGTGGGTCATGGTGGGCAGCATGGGGCTGCAGTATGCCCTGATAGCAAAAGAAGTCAGCAGCATTCCGCGCTGTATGAACAGCAGCACAGTCAGTAGATCAGAAGAAATGATTATCCCACTGAACCCAGCATTCATTAGGCCAGAGTCCAGTTTTCCTCCCCCATACAAGAAAAAAGCTGTCAAACTGAGGAAAGTTTTTTGGAGGCCACCAAGACAGTGGAGCTGGAGTACTTGCCCTGTGGGGGTAGGCTGAGGGACTCCAGGCAGAAGAAACAGTTTTAGGGCGCATCTAGCACATACATGGAGGTTATCAACAAGACAGAACCAGGTTTTTCACCAGGTGTGATATAGCTGGAAGATGAGATACAACAGGAATAAAGGTAAACAAAAGTATTTCTGACTTGATATGAGGAATAATGTTTTTCACAACGAGGACAGTCAAGCAGTGGAGCAGGTTACCCAAAGACCTTGTGCGGTTTTCATCCTTTTACATATTTTCTTATATATTGTTTTACACTATTTTCTTATAAATATCATGTATGTATTTGTGTGAACTTTTTTTTCTTATGAAATTGTGTATGTACTTGTTCATTGCACACAAGTGTTGTCAAAGAGTATTTTGCATATGAACTTTATGTAATTTAGCACTTTAAATTCATAAAAACCTGTCTGAATAGAGATCTCTGAACTAGGTCAGGCTATAGACTTACTGAAAAGGAACAATGTTAAGATTATTAATATGTGTGCATAATAGATGTGGTTGTGTGGACAGCAGCTTCATGGAGGTGATTCAGTTATTTTTGGTATTACTTACAATTAAGGGATGATTTAAACATGCAGCAATCTAAACCTGGGTTAAGTATGTAATTACCTGGAGTGCTTACAGCTGCCTATAGCATCTCAAAAATGGAATCTAAGTAAGCCAAAACTACTGACCTAAAGATTATATATAACATAATGAACAGATACAGACACAGTCCTATTAGATTATAAATTAGTTGTGGGGGGAGAGAGAGATAAACCCGTATTTTAATGTTACCATAAACAAAGAAGTTCGTGGCTTGAATGCTGTGCAGTAACATTCCAACCTTATCATCAGTTTTAAAAGAATCTACTGTTTAGCCTTTGATATTATTTTTCATAAAAGTTGAAAAGATATAAATGGATTATCAAGGGGGAGAAAATCATGCAATGATGGCAGAAAGGACAAAGGAAATGAAATATAATCTTTATTATTTATATATAGCATGCCATCTTAAAATATTAATTAGGATTCCTGTACTTTTCTGAGGTAAAACAGATGTTTGGGGATTTTTTTAAAAGGTAAAGTAACTGAGGAAGAGTCAGTATTCGACCTTTAGCTTACAGTTACAAAATTTCTTTGCATATGTGTTTCTCTGATGAGTTCTGTGTTAGGCCTTCTCATATATATAATTTATTTCTCCCACTGATTCATTGACTTATTAACAAAAAACTCTTTTTCCAAGAAGGTATACTGCTTACACGTTGTCTAATGATTTTAATTTAATATTACCTGAAAATAGGGTAGATTCAGACTAGATAAAAAGAAGAAATTTTTTTTTATTATGAGGGTCATAAGACACTGGAACAAATTGCCCAGAGAGTTGGTAGATGTCCCTGTTCCCTGGAAACATTCAAGGTCAAGTTGGACACGTCTCTGAGCAACATGATGTAGTAGAAGATGTCCCTGTTCATTGCCTGGAGGTTGGACTAGCTGACCTTTAAAGGTCCATTCCAACTAAACCCTTCTATGATTCTATGATTTTACGCAATATTTTGCTTTATTGACTGATTGATCTTACCTCCTCTAGGTTTCTCTTTAAATTTACAATTTGACATGTACAGAAACGTATGTCCTTTTGTCACTGAAGTGTATATGAGATTTGCAACATAATAAAATAGGCAGTCTTCTTAAAAATTGTGATCCCTGGTCAAAATGGTACTTAGCAGGTGCACGTCCAGCTTCACAGGTGAAGTGACTTCAAATTCATGACCTTCTAAAATTTCTCGATGGGACTCGTGAAAATTGAGGATTGATAACGTCACCAAGAGGCGTGGATGGATGTCTGCTATCATCTTGACTGATCCACAAACTACACTCTCTAATGTGACAAACAGTCAAATAATGTCATAACTAAACTAAGCTTAGTACTAAAGTGGTATAGATTTGAAGCGTATTTATAAATTAAAGACTATTGCCTATTTACAATTCATAAACTAGTATATATGGCTAGTATACACGTCTGCAGACATGTTTTGTCCTTAGTATATCTCTTTGCATTAATGAACTCTTTTTTCCAGGACAAGATTTCTAGTTAATTGAAAATTTTTTAACGTCTGAAGTAGACCATTAATTTCTACTTAGGAAAAAAATACTGAGTGCTATATGTATTATGATTTAAACTTAAAATAAGTATTGTTGTTATTCTTAGAACTGACGAAAAAATATAGAGACAAAGCCATACATTGTCTTAAGCAATTAATATAGAAACAGACCTCATATAAATCCATCAGGATATTAAAGAGATGGTTATAGGTAGCAAAGAAACAAAGAAGAAGTCCTTACTCTACCCTGTAGAGCTCAAACATTCTAGCAGTAAATTGAACTCTTGGTTACCAAGATTGCCTAACACAGCCTGGAATCAGAAAATACATTAATCAGTAATCCTTGTTTTATCACATATCAATATTTTCTACCTCAGATGCCCTTCATTCCTACTAACCACAAAATATAAAATCTAGTAATGAATTTGTCTATATGCTGTCTGAAATCGTGTCCCAAAAAGAAACCTGCAAGAATGACTGTGAAGCATTCAAGAACACCAAGCATACGTTTTCATAAACTATTTTAAATTGGATCACTTCATGCACAAATATTTTGTTATATACATTTCATTTCTATAACTACCTATTCATATAATATATTTCAACAGGTGCCTTGACTCATTTAGTGTGAAAGATAAACCTGTTCTGGAGATCAGTAATGTTTGTGTAGTAAAAGAGACTTTTGTCTACCAGTTTACTAAGTCATTCATTACAAAAGTTAAAAACTGAGGGAAATTAAGCAGGAACTGATTTCAGGAAAATAAGATTAGGAGCATCCAATTAATATCTCTAATCTGAGCAATTGAAAAGCCTCCTGGAAAGCTGCATTCTATTCCTTTGGTTGGCATGGATCACTGAAATGGAACTTTTCCTTAGTGTTTTGTCCCAAAATCAGCTTCCTTAGTTCTGCAGTAGAACACTTGCAGTATTGATTTGCTGCAGTGGCAGGCTCTTGATGCCACAGATGAAAAACACTGTGCTCTGAGCACATTGTATACTGTAAATTGTTAAGTACATAGGCAAGGAATGTCTAAACTTCTCTACTTAAACATTTATTGATTACAATCTCTCTGTGCATCAAATTCTTTTTCAGAAAAAAAAAATACAGTTCTTCTCTGTTGTTTCCCATGAATAATAAATGAATAAGGTAAAAGAAATATTGAGGAACTGCAGGGTTCTATAAAGGAAGCTATAACCCCATGGAAAACCTGATAAGGAAATTGAGAGGGCTTTAATGGGTAAAGGGTTGAATAGTGTGCAGCATATGAGGCATAAAGCCTTATGCTAAAAATTTGTGATAAAACAATATCTGAATAGCTTTGAATCAGGTAAACAAGTTTAACACGCGTAGAGGAAATCTTAGGCACTTTGAATCAGAAATTGTATTGTTCTGTGTACACACAAGGGAAATAGAATAAGATGTTATAATCAATCTTATTTATTGCACTTCCCAATTCTCGGGTACCTGAAATAACTGTATTCATTGTCACATAGACTTGCTTATGTTGTAGTTCAAAAGTAATCTATCGCTGTCAATTCCTTGTTTGCAATTCCTGTTACAAATAGAAGAATGTAAGCCTACATCAAAGTTTTAATTCCAAAAAAAAGGAAAAAAAAAAACCCAGCCTTATTCAGAAGATGGTACCCACTGATTTGCAATCAAAGCTATTAAGTATAAACATGTCAGGTAAATGACAGCTGGGAAGTATAGTATATAGTTGCTAGGTATCTCTGCTATGCTTTTGTTTAAAGATCAACCAGATTGTCTCAGTATTCAAAGTACTTCTGAATGCTTCCATTCACATTTGTGTGATACATTTAAACTAGTACATGGTGAGCAGTAAGGAACTGTTTTTTTCCAAGTCCAAAAATCTGTGACAATATCTAAATTGCCAGTGCTAGAGCTGTTGACCTTCATTTTGAGCCTGCTTTCCTAAAGTTATTTTAGAAAAAACAGACACATATTTTAATAGAATTTATTCATTTCAGCTTTTAATGGGTACCAGATTTGTCACTTCTCAAGAACAGGCACTCCTGGTAACTCTCAAATTAGAATGTCATGTACGACTAAGACGTGATTGCAGTATGTTTGGATCATTTTGCTTTCTATTGTCAGCACACAAGATGGACACATTATTCAGATACTGGTATGATAAATCTCATAACAGAATGAAAACTAAAGGGTTTATCCCTTATGTAATTTCTTGTATCAGTAGGAATAATTTTGAAATTTAGGAAAAAAAATTAAGATTATAGGGATGGGAAAAACAGCTACCAGATGATAAGGGCAGTGACAAACAGTCCATTTTGTTTTTAAGGTTTTGATTAATGATTTTTATTAAGGACAGGCGTGGTTCACAGAAAGATTTTAAAGAGCTGAAGGGTTCCAGGGAAAATACACTGGTATCAACTTGTCTGCAGTGTAGAAGCTATAAAGATTATCTGGATTACTATTATTTTTTATGAGGAAAACAGAAACCATAATTTTTTTTTTTTTCCAGATTGACATTTCCAGGAATTAAGTAATGCAAATTTGGATTAACAGTACCTCAAGTCTATTGAGATGTATAAGGTTAGCTCTTGCCATATCTGTTTTATGCATTGTAACACATCTGCAGCTGTGGAGATCTTCAAATTTGTCTTTATTATTTTTCGTTGTTAAAACAAGAAAGAGAAAACTGGGATTCTCCTGCACTCAAAACAAAAGCTTTTAAACTTGGGATAAATTAGATGTTCCACTGGCTCTTGATAGTATGGATTTATGGAAGAATTGAAAAGCAATAATTCCATTTAGAAAAGGTCAGCTAGATATCTATGTCCTAACCAGTACATTACAATATTTCTAAGGAGCATCGTTAGTAGAACTAAGAATCTTTGATTCTCATTCTGAGGGTTGTCAAGTGATATATGTTTACCCTTTTACAATGTTGAACAAATACCCCTAAAAGTATAAGCAGGAATTTTTTTTTTCCAATCTTAAGGTTAGCAGATTCTCTTAAATGCGGGAGAAAAAAAAAAAGGGAGAAAAAAGTTTTATGGCTCAGATAAAGTGTCTTTTTTTTCCCCCTTGCATTTTCTGCTTCTATAACTTTTGTCTTTCCTGAATAGAAGGCTGCCTTGTACGAGGAACTAACCACAGCTCAGAATTAATCAGTGAATGCAGAGAGCAGGAGCTGAAGTACTTTGAAAATGCAGTGGGATTTGATTTATATTTGTATTGAAGCAATTTTCATTGTTCTTGTTCATATTCTTAAACTCTTCTACTTCATTAAAATCTGTGTATTCATTCCATGAGCAGCTTAAAGGTTAGGCCCCGGACAGTCTTCATGAACTTTTCAAGAGCAGCTACATAAGGAGTATATCAAGGCCAGTTAAATGATATATGTTAACTATTGTCCCATAGACTCTCTCCAGACTAAGATGCAGAAGTGCTCCAGGTAAGCAATTTTAGAAAGAAGAAGGACCACCTGAACAATGTCAGTTGACTTTCTGAGAAGGCAAAACCAAATTCTGTGAGGTCTGTGTTTGTTCTTTCTTTCTTTCTTTCTTTCTTTCTCTTTCTTTCTTTCTCCTTCCTTCCTTCCTTCCTTCCTTCCTTCCTTCCTTCCTTCTTTCCTTCCTTCCTTCCTTCTTTCCTTCCTTCCTTCTTTCCTTCTTTCCTTCTTTCCTTTATTTCTTTTTCTTTCTTGTTTCTTTCCATCAGAATGGTTTAGATCTCGCTTGTTCCTCCCAAGTCTGTGTTTCCATCTGAAGAGCATTCTGCTCCGGGGCATTCAGATATGAGTCTTTGTTTTCATGCAGAAGCCCATTTTATTTTCACAAGCACAAGAGTTTTCCTTAGCTAAATTGAAGCCAATGATAGTAAATCCTTGAAAGTGTATCCATGACTAGCAAAGTCTCAGTTAATAAGGGCGGCTCATGAATGAACAATTTAAGTCACCCCTCCAAACTTCTTCACTATATCAAACTCCATCCTTTCCTCACATCCTAGATCAGCTAATGCAGGTTCTTTATCCCCATTTTACATTATCTGTATCTTGTCTCTGCCTCTAGTTATCTCCACTATACCATAGCTGGAAATATTCTCTGGTTTCCAGTACCAGCAAGCATTTAAGGTTCAAGAATATACGGTGGAAAGCACCAAGGAACCTTAATAATGTACTATGCTATTGGCTTATGATACAGTTTAAGGTTGCTCAGTCTTCTACACTCGGAAATCCACATTGTGTTTAAGTCTGAAATTTAGTTCTCATGCTATCCCCACTGTTACTCAGTTTGTATAGACCAATATAGAAGCTGTGTCTGGCCTGTTTATAAGCTGAAGGAAACAGAAGAAATGTATTATAACTCCTCTGGTATAATGTTTTCTGCCTTTGGTTTCCTTGCAGCACATCACAACAGTTTTTCAAAAACTCTCTAGTCTCCCGTATGTTTTATGGTCTTTCTTGCCACACTTTCATAGTTTTCGATTTTGTCTCACTTACACAGCTCCTTTGTTCTACCAGTCCCTTTGCTTTTACATTCCATTTCTCATTCCCAGCTTCATTTTATGTGCAGTGTTGTTTTGTTGTTTTTTTTTTTCCTTGCCACCTACTTTGAACTATCTGTGTGCTCGGTGTTGATGAGAATTTGCCAGTTCAATTAAAACCAGAAGGAGACACAGCTCAGCCTTCCCTAAAATTCTACTCTGTATTCTTCAGAGTACTGAAAAAGTAACCAAAAACTTCCCTGAAAACCACACCCCCCCCCAAATATGTCTCAATTATGAAAAGGCAAGCCTTGATTATTCCTGTATTGAACATCTAGCTAAAGTTTCTAGATACAGGTCATATTAAAGGATAATTTTCTAAGTGAACAGTAATATTTAAATAAGTCCGTAATAATTGGGATTACTACTGAACTTCTCTCAGAAAGTCAGACTCAGAAGCACTCTTAATCTGTGGGCATTATGCTTTTTACTCACCAAATAAGACAGGGATCTTTGTATGTGCTTTTATTTTGGGATAAAAGTGAGCTGAGGCTTGTACCATTACAGGTACACTGAAACAATTGCATCTGATCAAGAACTGAGATACTGCTTCCAAAAGTAATGAAGCCAGTTTCTGACTTTTTATAAGCATACAAATGCGTTTGCTTTTAAAAGAACACTGTCAACAAAAGTAAACTTTCTTTCTTTCTTTGGGATCTGTACAAGAACAGGAAATGTTAGGGTGATAGAGCTAGTATGTGTTAAATACGATGTGTCATGCTCAGAAAAATATCTTCTTTCTTTGAAATTACTGCTAAGATGATGGCTAGGTACAAGTGTTTACATTAACTTTCACATTGACTTGGAACAAAAAGAAAGAGGAAAAAAAATCTTTCATATCTGTTCTATTCTAGACTGGTGTAGTTCAATGGCTTCTAGTCTTTTCAACACTGCTAATCATGGAATCATAGAATAGTTTAGGTTGGAAGGGACCTTTAAAGTTCATCTAGTCCAAACCCCCTGCAATGAGCAGGGGCATCTTCAACTACATCAGGTTACTCAGAGCCCCATCCAACCTGACCTTGAGTGTTTCCAGGGATGGGACATCTACCACCTCTCTAGGCAACCTGTTCCAGTGTTTCAGCACCCTCACAGTAAAAAAATTCTTCTTTACATCTAGTCTAAATCTACCCTCTTTCAGCTTGAAGCTGTTACCCTTGTCCTATCACTACAGGCCCTAGTAAAAAGTTTGTCCCCATCTTTCTTATAAGCCCCCTTTAAGTGTTGAAAGGTGGCAATAAGGTCTACCTGGAGCCTTCTCTTCTCCAGGCTGACACACCCCTACTGTCTAAGTCTTTCTTCATAGGAGAGGTGCAGCCCAGGATACGATTGGTTTTCTGGGCTGTGAGCACACATTGCTGGCTCATATTCAGTTTTTTAACCACCAGTACCCCCAAGTCCCTCTCCTCAGGGCTGCTCTCAGTCCTTCATCCCCCATCTTGTATTGATAGTAGGGATTGCCCCGACCCACTTGCAGGACCTTGCACCTGGCCATGTTGAGTCTCATGATGTTTACATAGGCCCACTTCTCAAGCTTGTCAAGGTCCCTCTGGATGTTATCCTGTCCCTCAGGCATGTCAACCACACCACTTAGCTTGATGTTGTATGGAAACTTGCTGAGGGTGCACTCAATCCCGTGGTCTATGCCACTGATGAAGATATTAAACAGTACTGGTGTCAGGGCCTCTTAAGCCCTGCTTTTGTGTCTCAACAATTCGGGCAGACGGAAGAGGATCCACCATGTCTATGAACAGCTTGGGCAGTGTGTGTTGGACGTTAGCAAGTTGTTAACACTTTGAGAGACAGGCACACCCGTTGAGGTGGTGCATGGTTGCTGGGAGCTGGGGTTTGCCTCCCTGGCAGGGAACCATCTGCCCCCACAAAGGCAACATGGATACAGGGCTGTAGAGCCCCCCGAGGGGTGGTTCCAGACAGACCAAATTGTATCAAAGGTGAGCACGACCACCTACTCTTTGTCGACCCATCACCACTGGATCAAGATTCCACCTGACAAGATTGTGATGCTGGAATGAAAGCAGTGGTGATATCTCTATGTCTCTGTCTCTGTCATTATCTATCTCTCTCTTTCTGCCCCCTCTCTCTTACCTTTCAACTCTTTTCTACTGTATTTTCTGTCTGATTTTACCTCCAAATAATTGATAAGTGTTATTTGGTGCTTAATTGATAAGTGTTATCTGGTGTGTGACTCTGATCAATTGATTTGTAACATTTTTGCAGTTGAGGTAATTAATTAAAATTGTGTTGTGTTGTTCCTTGAGTCATTGTGCAGCTATTGGGTAATTAATTAAATTTGTGTTGTGTTTTTCCTTGAGTCATTGTCTGACTCCACCTAGATGGTATTCCTTTTTGGGGAAACCACAAAATATTCACCTCCTTCAACCATCCACTGTAGTGGGGCAAGACAACTGGTCCCAGTACAGGCCCCTGAGGGACACTACTTGTCACAGATCTCCATCTAGACATTGAACCATTGACTGCTACCCTCTGGATGTGACCATCCAACCAACTCCTTATCCACAGAACAGTCCATCCATCAACTCCGTCTCTCTCCAATTTAGAGAGAAGGACGCTGTGGGGGACTGTGTCAACAACCTTACAGAAGTCCAGGTGAACAACATCCGTAGCCCTTCCTTTGTTCACTGATGTAGTCACTCCATCATAGAAGGCCACTGTGTTGGTCAGGCAGGACTTTTCCTTGGTGAAGCCATGCTGGCTGTCTTGAATCACCTCCCTGTCCTCAATGTGCCTTAGTGTAGCTTCTAAGAGGATGTGTTCTATGATCTTCCCAGGCACAGAGGTGGGGCTGACAGGTTGGTAGTTCCCAGGGTCCTCTTTTCTACCTTTTTTAAAAATGGGTGCAATGTTTCCCCTTTTCCAGTCACCAGTGGCTTTACCTGACTGTCATGATTTTTCAAGTATCAAGGAGAGTGGCTTGGCGACTATATCAGCCTGTTCCCTCAGGACTCCGGGATGCATCTTGTCAGGTCCACAGACTTATGTATGTTCAGGTTCCTCAGGTGGAAGACAATAGTCTTATCTTTTATAAAGCCATCTTAAATCATGCTTTATTTTAGCTGAAGAAAACCAGAACAATTTGAATGACCAAATGGGAAAACTGTTGAACATTTTGTTTTCAAAATGGCTATATTATTAGCAGTAGTGGTAGTACTAGACAGTATGATCAGTTAATGTCACCTGTCAAAATATACCTTAAGACTGTAGAAACGTGTAAACCACAGAGAGGTCAGAGTCAAAACAGCCTGTTCAAATTAAGTGTCCTCAGTTACACTTGTTGCATTCCAGGAAGACACAGAGCTGCTTGTATGTAGCGCCAATTAGAGAGCTCTGAAATACATTGTTTTTTTGACAAGTCATTCAAGCTTACATTCCTTCCTAACACCAAAAAAGTATGTTTATTTTAGCACGGTAATATTTGGGAAGTGTGAAATATGTTTGCACCTAGCCTAAGGATCAACAGTGATTGTGTTTTTGTATGTGTATTTACAGTCTATGCAGCGTGTGTGCATTTCCCTACTGAAAACAAGAAGGGTTTGCTATAAAGAGGTTTGTGCTGTGTGCATTTGAGGCTACAATAACAAGTTCACTTTCAAACTTCAGGTTGCTTACATTTTTTAAATGTAAAATAAATTAGAATTTTGAAATTGGATTTTAATTTTTTAAGTATAAAACTCAAATTCTAACTAAAACCAACATTTTAAAATTTCTATTAAAATTGTTAAAAATACATAATTTTGCATGTAGTCATGAATGTACCAAAAAAAGATGAAAAATTCACTCACTGTCATAAACCAGCTAAATTAATATATATATAAAGTCAGAAATATTCCATTTTTATAGCAGAAAGTTTCAAAATATCTAAAAAGGTTTGATACACTTGTCTATGAGGTGACAAGTGAATTACAAAAAGACTTTTTTTTTTTTTTTCCCCCAAAGCTCATGATTGACAGTGACTGAGAACATTTCTCTGTGTTTTCTGCTTTTAAGTTCATACTTTGTGTGGAAAGAAATTAGGACTGCAAATGGGTTTTTATTTTCCCATAGAATAGCTTTGGGTAGGAGACCACATAAACATTTAACCTATGTACTTTCATCATATTCTCTAAGCAAATGCTCACAACTGTACATTACATCTTGAAATAATTTTTATTAGCCATTTGTCTATATATTGCTGCTTTTCCATCTTCAGTTATCGTCAATGGTATTTTGTTGGTAGTGGTCATTTTAAGTTCTTCTCTCCTTTCTTAAACCTTCTTTGGTTTTGCCTTTTCTGTTTCTAACCCCTTCTCACCTTCCTTCCCTCACTCAGGTACACTCCTCCCTGTCATCCCCCTGCCTCCTCGCTGCAATCGATAATGAACATGTACTCCCATCTGTTCAGAAAGAACAGAGGCCAGACCAGATGTGACCTGTGATTTACCAAATGGGACTTAAACACAAGGAATGCTGTCTGCCATCTGTTGATGCAGAAACCAGTAGAGCTGGACAAGTATTTCAGCAGAGCTCTCCCACTGGGAAACTGCAGAGGAAACTCATCTGTTTCATTTTTTTCTCCTCTTCTGACCTGACAGTTCCTCTGCATGAAGTGTCTTGCAATGAAGCTGTAAGAGTTTACATCTAAATGGCTGTGCTCTGGGGAAAATAAAAGAAGGCTTTTTACAGCTTATGCTTTATATTTCTGCCAGAGACAGCAGTACAGAGATGATACTTCCCTTTACAGCAAACTGATATATGAAGCTGCTCTCTGAAATGGATAGGGCAAGCAAAGCCTCTGCTTTTCCTCCCTCTCCTCTCCCCTTTTTTCAGTGCACGTGAAAGGGTCCTGAGAGTGCTGAAGGAAATGAAGCAGGTGTTAGTAACAGTTACAAAAAAAGACCCTTGTCTCTACTTCATTCTGTTTCCAAATTGCCCCAGCAAGGAACATCTGTTTTTTATTTTGAAAGAGGAAATGCATAACATAGGGAGTGATCCTTGTGTGTGATCTGAGAGGATTTTTGGTGTGTTCTTATGCACTGATGCAAAGCTTTAACAAAACGAGGATGGTTTGAAATTACAGTTCTAGGTCCATCAATTCAAAATGTACTTGATGGCAAATTGGGATGCAAAGACATTTATATCTGGGGACTTTTTTCTTTTTCTAGTCTAGTTAACATAGTCATGACTTCAATTGGGTAGAACCTCACAACCTTTTAAAAGCCAGTAGCACTTTCAGTGCTTTTTAGATCTCTCTTCTCTGTTCTATGCAAACTGAAGCACTACAGAACCAGAAGAGATTTTTATCCTCTTCTTTTCATAGAACTTGAGCAGAGGAGCAGTGGAGCAAGTAATTCCCTTCCAGAAACCAGTTTTCCACTTCCAAGAATTGTATACAGGTAGTGTTATTATAATGGCATGGATTCCAAAACAGATATTCTCCTCCTGTGCTGCTACTTCCTATTTTTGGCTTAATATCTATTTTTTGAAATGCTGCAGCCAGAGGAGTCTTGAGACTTTATGTTCCTTGAAGATATCTTTTTAATCCTGTGTGCAGACTGAATGTAGCATTTCACCCTGATATGACTATTCCTATATCACTATATTAGCAGTTTTATTGGTAACAACTCCTGAACATTGCATTTGTTCAGAAAAGACTGAAAGATCTTTCGTAACAATGTTTACAACTTGGGTTGGTTTGGGGTTTTTTTCTATTTTTCTTTTTTTCCATGTTACTTCAATGTCCCTAAATGATTAGGAGGTCTACAGCAAGTTCAGATTTGACACTCAATTATTCATCCATGCTGTTCAGGAGACATGCATCAAAATGATTGACTCCCTCTTTGTACAGTGTAGAAGGAGATGTCAGGTACGTGTGAGGGGGAAGCTAAGCAGCTTTCCTCAAACAGTGATGAACCAGTTTCTAAGTACTTAAAAAGATGCCATTTTAAACTACTCACCTGCACAATCTCCAGGGGTCTTGTGGCTTCTTTCGAATCTCTTTGGTTTCTCCTTTTTTTTTTTTTTTTTTTGTCTTCTTTTTTTTTTTTTTTTTTTTTTTTTTTTTTTTTTTTTTTTTTCTCTCTGATGCTAAGAACAGAATACCTGAAATGCTGTGTCAGAGAGGGATACTTTTGCCAAAAGATAAATCTGCTCACTTCTGCCCTATTTCTGTGTTGAAAGGCAGTAATCATTCATTAGCAAACAGACTGCCAAAGCAACTTTAGCAAAGGCAGAAGCCTTTCCAAGTGGGAATTAATGGGGAAAAGAAAATGATCTTTTGATATTCTCAGCTCTCATAACGTATGGCAATCTGTCTCTAGGAGGGGTTAGGAATCAATTAAGTATGAATGATGTACAAGCATGTGGAATGTGACCTTAACAAGTTGTCTTGTCTCTTGTCTTGATGTTTCCATCTGTTTTTTACAAAGAATGGTCTGATAATGTGGTAAAAAGGTAGACATGATTTCTGAGGGAACAGTCATTATAGGCCACTATCTTCCCGGACCTGATAAGTTTAATCCAAGTTGCCTGGGAGGTAAGAAGTAATAAAATATTTTATCTGAGGAAAGTGCAAAAATACTCATAAACTCAAAGGTCAATCACTGCACCAAAAGAACCGAGGAAGGAGACAGGGAAGTTTTATGCATCTCATTGTGATGTCCTTATTAATCATGATGGCCGTTTGCTTTAAGTATGCCTCATGTATTTTTCTTTTGAAAGCCAAATGGATAGACAGAGAAAGAAATACAAGGTTAATACTATCACATGCTAAACAGTTCTGCCTTTCTTGTATCGTATGTTCAGGGGATTGCTTTACAGCACGGACATATTCTAATTCATTCAGTGACTGACCAAATATTCCTTTCAGATAAAAACCCAAGCTTCCTTCTGTGTGAGTTGTCATGGATAAGAAAAGATCTTTGAAAGATTACAGGTTAAGGGACACAGATATGCCCAAACTGAAGAGATGAGAGAGTGGATGGTTACATTGTAAGTTGCAGGGAGGGAAATTCTGGACCATTACGCTGAAAGGATAGGGGTTAAGGGTTCAAATTTGGTCAGGTGGCCAGTTACAAGGAGGAGATGGTGGTGCCAATAATATTTAAAATCATCATTAACAGCCTGGACAGTGAGACAGACTCCACCCTCAGCAAGTTCATGGGTGACATTAAAGTGCCATTCAGGAGACAACACGATAAAATGAGCTAACAGAAACCTCACAGAGCTCGGCAAAAACAAATGTATTGCACCAGAGTCAGAGTAACTCCACACAGCAGTACAGGTTTGGGGTTGACTGACAGGAAAGTAGCTTTGCACAAAAGACACAGCAGTCCTGGTGGACAAAAATTATCATGGAATCATAGAATCGTACAATGGTTAGGGCTGGAAGGGAACTTAAAGATTCTGCCATGGGCAGGACACCCTCCACTAGACCAGGTTGCTCAAAGCCTCATCCAGCCTGGCCTTGAACACATCCAGGGATGGGACATCCACAACTTCCCTGGGCAACTTGTTCCAGTGTCTCACCACCCTCACATCAAAAATTTCTTCCTAGTATCCAATGTAAATCTACCCTCTTTCAGCTTATACCCATTATCCCTTGTCCTCTCACTACACTCCCTGATAAAGAGTGCCTCCCCATCTCTCCTGTAGGCCCCCTTCAGGTACTGGAAAGCTGCTATAATGTCCCCCTGGAGCTTTCTCTTCTCCGGGCTGAACAACCCCAACTGTCTCAGCCTGTCCTCGTATGGGAGGTGTTCCAACCCTCTGACCATGTTTGTGGCTCTCCTCTGAACTTGCTCCAACAGGTCCAGGTCTTTTTTGTTTTGAGGGCCCCAGAGCTGGACGCAGTACTCCAGGTGGGGTCTCACAAGAGCAGAGTAGAGGGGGAGAATCACCTCTCTCGACCTGCTTGCCATGCTTCTTTTGATGCAGCTCAGGATCTGGTTTTCTGGGCTGCATGCACACATTGCTGGGTTGTGTTGAGCTTC
>NW_010109887.1:0-237 GCF_000699245.1 Pterocles gutturalis
CTCAGTAGTGCCAACAGAAAAGAGCGCGTTGCTGAAGAGCTGAAGGAAAGTCTTGGTGGGGATGGACATGGTGCCAGTACTAGACTGCAGCATTTCTCTTGACTAAATGAGGGAGGAAATGTACAGTCGGTGTGAGCCCAGATATGTAAAGCAGCACCTGCAAAGGGACTCCTCCAAAGAGGTGGGTGGCACCTCTACCTTGTCTTGGGGTGGGGGGGGGGCTCTGGGGTAGCTCTC
>NW_010109887.1:252-2150 GCF_000699245.1 Pterocles gutturalis
GGGAGGGGAGAGCAAACCAACACACCTTCTCTTTCCTTCACCTGCTCTTCCCCAGGATCTTTTTGTAATATCCGTCTCTGAAAGGAAATGCTCTTTGCTAGTGTGATTACCAGAATATTTCTTCATTTGTCTGTGATGATAGGACACAGAAGTATTGTCTGGGGAACAAAATACTCTGTAACTTGAAGATGATTTATAGAGGCTCTCTTTTTAAAGATGTTTGGAAAAAAAATAAATGCTGGGACATAACAGACGTGTGGTGTCTGTACGGCTGCAGTCCAGCTGAAAAAGGAGAAGATCAGGGTAAACCTGAGGTGACTAATAGGATCATTCTTTAAAGAGAAAAAATATTTTTGCAATTGAGCCTTTCCAATCCAGCAAGTTTTCTCAGGTGCTTCTGAGGTCACTGCGAACTGTATGGGATGCTCCTGATCTCTCATCCTCCCAGTACCTTCACTGGCACTGCAGAAAATTCCAGGCTTCCCCCCAGTCCCTGGCATGCAGAGGGGCTGTTTGCCTTCTGCCCTCAGTGCTGTGTCCACTCTGTTGTGTCAGGATGTGCTCTCAATCGGGGACATGAGAGCAAGCCTCCATCTTTTGTGCTGGCTTGTGAAAGCAATTGCAAAATAAATGTTAAAAGAAAAAAAAATACCTAAAAGCAGCCTGAGATCAATAAAATATACAAGCATGGGCTCCTGCTGTTCAGGTCTGTCTCTAACCTAGAGCCAGGAGGTCTGGAGGAGCATGTCGAGGCTGCTTTTAGTGACAGCTGATAGGAATCCCACATCAATGCAACAGGTAGAGCTCATGCATTTGTACCCAGACGTCTCAGGCTCAGGTGGCAGCTGTGAGGGGACTCTCAGGGAGTACATGTCTGAAGAAGCAGTGATAAAGGAAATCCCAGCAATTAAGGTTTTATACCTGGGCGAACTACTTCCAACACTGGCTCATTTTTTTGTTTTGCAGAAGAGGATCTGTCCCTTTCTTTACTTAGCAAGGAGACAATCAATAATAGAAGTGGTGAAAAATGAGGACAGTGACCATTTTTCTCTTGCTGGGGGAAGAGAGATGCTCCCATGCAATCCAAAGACAAATGAGACGGACTAATGGATCATTTCTTCTTGAAATGAAAAGCTGAGTTTATGCTGCTGAAATCAATAACAAGGTGGGACAATATTTTTCTTCTTTCTACCAGTGGAAAGGGTGGTGAGTAGAGTAATAACATGCATGCGGGAAGTATAACATGATAAGTATGACAAATATATTGTTGTACTTGCCTGTTGAATCAACCTCCGTTCCTGTTAACTCCTGGGTTATCTCTTTTCTTACAGGGAAAAAAAAAAAAAAAAGAAGAACGAGAAAGAGAAGCAGCACCATGTGAGTATCCAAGCTGCTTCCTTGTTGTCCTTGGTGGGAAGGCTTGGCTGGGTCCCAAACCCTGCACACTGTGGGAATGGCAGCTTGCAGTATTCCAGAATTAACGCACTAGAAATTTCTAAGGATGAAAATGATTTGATTTAAAGCAAAGGCATCTGGGAACATTTGTGGCTTACAGGAGTTATTGTGTGAAGAACATTTGTGTCAGTGATTTGAAATCTTAAGTGTTTTGTCCCTGTCCTTTTTCCGTGTGTGTATGCGCAGGCAAGGAACTCAGGACAGAAAAGCAAAGTGGCCTCTGATGTGACAGCTCTCCTAAAGAGTGTTGGGTGACGCATCCTCAGAGATCTGGTGCCAGTTTGTCTTCTGCAGGGAAGGAGGAACAAGACCCGTGAACAGTAAAGCAGCGTGTGCAAAAGGAGCCAGAGCTTCTGTGAGGCACAAATGCAGCAGCTCTCCCACTGAATCAGGTGCATGCTTCAAGCAGAAACTGAATAGCAACCCTGGACTTCAGTAGGGCC
>NW_010109888.1:0-1025 GCF_000699245.1 Pterocles gutturalis
CTACATTGCCTCTAGTGTTAGCCTTATCCTCATGGACATTTATTTTGTCTACAGTAACTTAAACCAGATATTGCTGACTATGTAAGACTACTAGGTGTATTTACCATTCTCTCACTGATGATAGACAGGTCAATTCTGACTTCACAAGTATGCAGATACATGTATTGATTGTCATATTCCACAATTAAACTTGTTGAGAACGTAAAGAGAATGTAAGATTTTATTCAATATCTAGTGGCTGTACTATCGCTACGTTTTAGTAATGTGAGTGTTTTGCTTTATATGAGATGAGAGTGCTCTTCTACATTTAAAAATTCATAAATCAAATTATGTGCAGATTAGGCAGCTTTTAATAGAATTAACGTCAGTGCAATTCATCATCTCCAAGTTCCATGTGTGCCAATTCATCACAACAACAATCTTGTCGGGTACTGTCCTAATAAATAATTATTTCTGCATCCAGTCCTTCTGAAGGGCTTGTGAGGTTACCTGCTGATTCATCAGTGCTAATGTTAAGGTAAACCTTTTGTGATCTTCAACAGAATTGCAGTTCATGTGGGTGATTTCTCTTTTTTTTTTTTTTTTTCCTTCACAAGAGCAGTATTTACATGTTTTGTTTAATTTATCGTTAACAAAATGGAAGGGAATTACTTATATGAAAATTTTGTGAATAACTTGATGGCTAAATGCCATGGTATTAATCTACAAACTCCTTCGTTTATAGCAAATCTTTGATAGTAATTTTTGGAAGCATATTGTAGCTCAAAATTTTACTCACATTGCTATGTCACCAGCATAGGATCTAGGAGCTGGAGGTTCAAGTCTTACTCTCACTTTAAGTCAGAGACTTAAAATGCTGAAAAAAAATCTTTATTATGTAGACACACCTTTTTCATGAAAAATCACTTTTCAAATGAAAAAAAAAATACCAAACTACCCTGATCATCTCTGCATGTAAGCTTTATAATGGTGGTTTTGGAAAAAGAAAAAACAATATGCAAGAGACTTAGATACTCAACTCCTGC
>NW_010109888.1:1056-6543 GCF_000699245.1 Pterocles gutturalis
AATTAAATGAGCAAGCTAAGTATTTACTGGTAGTTGATGCTTGAATAAACTGAAACAGGAGGGTATGTAATGTACTCGAGGGTACACATCAAACTACAAGTGGTACCTTCAAATCCTGAAAAGCTATGTGAGAGTGGACCTTGTCCAAATAACATATAGAACTAATCAAACAATATTTTTGTCTGTTAATTGATATTTTAAAAAAGTAGTTATAATAATGTGAGTATTTAAAACAAACTGAAAAACTGGATTTAAACATCGAAGCACAATAAAAATATTTCCTTTCTATTATGAATATTTTAAAGCTTATTCCTTCCACAAGGACATTAAAGAACATTCAGAGAGAAAAATCATGCCCATGAGAACCTAATGAGGTTCAGCAAGGCCAAGTGTTAAGGTGTTGCACTTGGGCCGGGGCAATCCCAGGTACTTGGGAGAAGAACTCCTTGAGAGCAGCCCTGTGGAGAAGGACTTGGGGGTCCTGGTGGACGAGAAGCTGGACATGAGCCAGCAGTGTGCACTTGCAGCCCAGAAGGCCAACTGTGTCCTGGGCTGCATGAAAAAGGGGTGGCCAGCAGGGAGAGGGAGGTGATTGATCCCCTCTGCTCTGCTCTTGTGAGACCCCATCTGGAGTACTGTGTCCACGCCTGGGGCCCCCAGCACAAGAAAGACATGGAGCTCTTGGAACGGGTGCAGAAGAGGGCCAGAAAGATGATCAGAGGGCTGGAGCACCTCTCCTGTGAAGAAAGGATGAGGGAACTGGGATTGTTGAGCTTGGAGAAGAGAAGGCTCTGGGCAGACCTCATTACGGCCTTCTAGGACTTGAAGGGAGCCTATAAACAGGAGGGGGAGCGACTGTTTACAGGGGTTGATAGTGACAGGATGAGGGGGAATGGTTTTAAACTAAGAGAGGGGAGATTTAGGTTGGATATTAGACAGAAATTTTTCACTGTGAGGGTGGTGAGGCAGTGGCCCAGGTTGCCCAGAGAAGCTGTGGATGCCCCGTCCCTGGAGGGGTTCAAGGCCAGGCTGGATGGGGCCCTGGGCAGGCTGCTCTAGTGGTTGGCAACCCTGTCCACAGTAGGGGAGTTAAAACTGGATGATCTTTAAGGTCCTTTTCAACCCAGGCCATTCTATGAGCCTATTATCCATACAAGAAATATTTTATTTTTGAAATATTGAAAAGTGTTCTTGTGGCTCCTTTTGTTTCTAAACTCAGAGCTTGGTGAATTTCACTGGAATGTGTGAAAGATGTTAGTGCTGCAAAATATGCATCTCGCTTAGTCAAAAACTAAACAAGCTGCTGTTCAGCCCTCATGTACTATTGGTACTGATCACACTGCATCAGATTTTGGATCAATCCCTCACAAATTCAATGTGTGCATCAAGCCCGTTTCTGGCAATGGTTTAATGCCATTTTCTAAATAGGTATATGATTAAGAATTAACTCATTTGTACTGAGTAGCCATTAAACAGCTTTATTTGTTCTGATAGGTGTGCGGATGTGTTCAGGGACTGCTGCAGTGTGTGCCTGGAAGGAGCTGTTACCCACCAGCCACACAGCTCATGTTCCTCTGCATCATTCCTCTGCTTATCAATGACCCTGTACTCAAGGGAGGAAAATGAGATATTCTGCAGTAGTTGAGAAAACACCGCAGTATGTGTGATAACACCTAGGCAATCAAATATCTCCATCAAGTTGCCCAGGTGACATTTTCACTAGCTCAACAGCTACTGGGCCTTCATTAGGAAATGACTCCTGCAAAAAAAAAAAAAAAAAGTCATGTCATCTCATAGTTATGTTACAGATGTGGCACATTTTAATGTGCTTTTTTCAGCCTGCCTTAGTACTCATATGGCAGCTGACAATGAAATTCTATAACTTAGGACATTATTTGGGTAAGTGGTGAGATACTTTTGCTAGTACACAGGGGAGATTTTATTATGGGACTAAGTTCATGAATATGGACTTTTAAGGACATGATATATAAAGTATATATAAAATGGACATTATATAAAGTATTTGTAAGAAAAAACATAAAAAAATTTGCATTTATAATTCCTACCTGTGTTCAAAACACAGTTTCACTTTATGATTTAATTGCATGTGAGGTATAGCAAATTTTGAATATGGAAACAATATAAACACAACAGTCCAGACAGGTACAAATGCATTACTCTTCTATAGCTTTGTGTGCACTTGTTAAAATCAGACTTGGGAATTGTCTATCACATTGATCAGTAGTGTGGGGGGTTTTTTTATTAATTGTATCTTTGTATACCTGGAAGATTTTTATTTTTCTTCCTACTCTAAATTCTGATCTAAGATTTGCCATGAGTGGGTCACGTTAATAGTTGTTATGAAGTTCTGTTCACAACAATATCCTTTCATTGCCTCCTCCAGCTAAGAAAGATTCAATCTCAAAACACTCTGCAACTGCTAATTATTCAGCACATTTCTATGAAGCAGTTTAGTATCATCCCCACTTTACATATAAGGCAACAGATACTATTTAGATCTTGACACTGAGATGCTCAGCAGCAATCCAAATGGGATTGTATGTGATTCTTCTCATCACAAGGGAGACAGTAGCAGTCCTGCCTCCCAAAACCAAAAATTAAGTCAGCATAGGGATCTGAACTTTGGGCTCCTGCAAATGACAATTCTGTTCCCCAGCTTCTTGGTTATTCTGTGCTGGCACACTTCCATAGAAGTTGCTCTAATTTTAATAAATAATTAAATATTAAATAGAGCAGAGGCAAGCAGTCACAGCCAAACAGTTTGGTTTGAATATATCAGCACTTGTTAAATAAATGTATTCTAAGTAAGAAGCTTTCTGTTGCATTAAAAAGCAGTCTGATTACCTAAATGTAAATTAAAACCTATACAAAATCTCTAAAAAGGACCACAGACAAATAAAAGAAGAGAAAGATAGTACTTGCAGCTCATTTTTGATCACCTGCAAAGCATCTGTAACTTTGGTTTCATGATTCTGCATTCTGTATGTAAATTTACAAATTCAAAGACAAGACTGTTTGAGGAACAACAGAACACATGATAACCTGTTAAAATTTGAAACAGCTGAGGAACAATGTCCCAAAATGGACTTTGTAGAAATTACTTGTGATTTTGCTGTAGCCCTTGAATAGCCTTTAAGCAAATTCTATTGACTGCTTTTGGTAGTGAACAGCTTGAAGAAAGAGTAAATGAGAAAACAAGCTTTTAGCAAAAAGACAGTAGAAAACATTACTTTAATAGAAATGGTTATTTCTTTAATAAGACAAATCTAATTTAACATCTTTTGTTTGGATTTTTTGCTTTATTTTCTTGCTGTGTCCCAGAAAGTACCCCAGTCCAGGCTGCATTTCTGACAGCCGACTTCTCTCTGAGCAGAAGGGTGAGTGCTTGCAGTTCACAGAGCATCATGACTGGGCAGTAATAAAGGTACCATTGGTGATATTCTGCTACCCACTCCTTGTAAAATACCAATTCATCATTTTCACTGAGAAAAAGTTGTTCTGATTAATTTTCCATTACGCAAACAGTTTTAGAACTATCTCTCTTTCCTGTTTTGACATTTTCAAAATAGGAGAGTTCTAGGATTTTTTTTGAAAGAGGTTTTCTTTTAGAAAGCTAAGGTAATTCCTAGTTGGAAAATATGAAGAAATAGCATTAAATGAAACACAAAATACTGAAAACAAACAATCCAGAAGAACCATCATAGATTTCCTATTTTCAGTCTTTCAAATATTTTAAACATTTTACTTTTTCTTTCCACTCTGTGACAGGGGAAAACAAAACAAAACAAAACTTGAAAAACTCTCCTAAGTCAAATAGTTTTTCAGCTTATTTCAGAAGAGCTCCTCCTGATTAATTCAGCAGTGGGAGCAGCCCAGTATTCATCTCCTGTAACTTTAAACTGAATTATCCATTTGAAGTACTTACAGAGAGTGTTTTGGGATACTAAGCCCCAATTTGCAACCTTGGTGAAGTGTCTGAGGTTAGATGGGGCCACTCTAGCCTCTACTCATCCTCTTCCCTGGCCAGATACAGTAATGGGGAGGGAGGCAGCACTTTCAGGTAAAGAAATCAAGCCTGTGTGGTACAAAACTGTCAAGGATGATACAGCAAGGCAGGAGCTGAACATGCTTTGGGAGCAGAGAGCCTGGGCCACTTCACTGTCTCTAGATTTCTTAGCTGATCTACAGCAGAACTGAAAGTCTACAGCTGCTTTTCTGCTTATTAATCCTGTGTACTTATAAGCTTATTTGTACTTTTATACTTATCAGGAAGTGTTTCTTCAAAATACTGCTTAAAGCAGATGAGGCACGATTAGATGCTAGAGCTGTGCTTCATTTGCATGTTAAGCTAACTGTAACTGGAAATAATTCTCCATGTGGCTGGCTTAACAATTCAAAGTTGTTTTACACCCTGTTTAAAAAGAAAAGGGAGATTATTGACTACTGCGGTTGCAGAAATCTCAGAAAAGATGCCTGTGTAAGAAAGTGTAACTTATCACAAAGGCTGCATATTTCTCCTCCCTGATTGCAAACACATGTTCATGTTCTTCTGTGTCTCATTGCGTTATAACTTTTAAAATGCCAGATAATGTGCTGCTTATTTTCCTTCACAACATAAAGCATTTCCATTAGTGCTAGGCAAGCAGGAAAAAAAAGTGGTACTTTGTACGTTAACACTAAATTTAAAAAAAGTCTTCCATATTTACCTGGCTGATACTGAGAAGACACAAACTCAGAATGGTTTATGAAAACAAATAACGTCAGTGTTTTCAAAGTCCTTCCTGGACGTTATGAAATTTCAGTTACTACTTTTGTTGTGGCTGTGAGGTTCATTTTGCAACTCTTATTTCTCTTATTTTAAATAAATTTTTCTCATATCTGCTGTCTCTCTCACCTGGACAATAATTCTTTTTACCTCCTACATCCGATTAAAAAAGAAAAAAAGTCAGTGTTTGTTTATGACCAAATAAATTTTTCCCAGGATTTGGCAAAATTTTTTCAGTCTCACTCTACAGCTTCTGTGAAGTTCTCGGCATCTTACTTCTGATTTAGCTCATAGTCCTGCCTGAATAGTTTTGATAAATGAGTCTGACCACCTCAGCTTTAGAGCACGGTAGATTTGGGTCTGGATCCCTGGGTGAAATACTTTATCCTGGTATTGAAAGATAACCTGGAGCAAACATGCCTAATCTGGAAAGTAGCCTGGAGCTAGTCATAAAATCATAGAATGGTAGAATGGTTTGGGTTGGAAGGGACCTTAAAGATCATCATCCAACCCCCCTGCCATGGGCAGGGACACCTCCCACTAGCCCAGGTTGCTCAAAGCCTCATCCAGCCTGGCCTTGAACCCCTCCAGGGATGGGGCATCCACAGCTTCTCTGTGCAACCTGTTCCAGTGCCTCACCACCCTCATAGTGAAAAATTTCTTCCTAATGTCTAGTCTAAATTTACCCTCTTTTAGCTTAT
>NW_010109888.1:6630-6880 GCF_000699245.1 Pterocles gutturalis
AGCCTTATCAGGCTTGTATTAGGTCTCCTCGGAGCCTTCTCTTCTCCAGGCTGAACCCCCCCAACTCTTTCAGCCTCTTCTCTTCCTCTTGGTTTTTGCCTTTGAAAATGTGCCTGTTTCATGCGCACACACCTTGGTCCCATGGCAATCACATCTGGGACTCCTCAGGGCTTCCTATACCCTGCTGCTGATGCCAGTGCCTTCTTAAAGATTCTTATTATCAGGTAGGGATTTAAAAAGAAACACTGTT
>NW_010109888.1:6927-32565 GCF_000699245.1 Pterocles gutturalis
TATTGATTCTTTAACAGAATAACCTTCTCTTAAACTAATGGGTTAAGATGGACAGTCTTCCTAGACAAATAGCTTATACATACAAAATTATATGCTGACAACAATTCACCTTTCTTTTCCCCATCCAAAACATTCTTTTCCTGGTACCTGGTTGAAATAAATTAACCTATCACTTCTGTGGAGCTTAAAAAGATTTATATCAGCTGAAATTTACCTTTAGTCTACATTTTAGCTCCTAAACCAATTCAAATGCAGTGCTGTACTGGACGTTTTTCATCTAGAGACAGAAATTCTTTAAAAGAAAATAAAATCTGCTAAAAATAAAGTTTCTAACCAAAAACAATCTGTCTTGATAAATCTAGGCACAGAAAGAAATTTTCTAATATTCTGCACCATGGCTAAGTGATCTAGGAGATGGGAGCAAAAGATTACTGTCAACTGTATGTTTAATCTGCATTTCATTTTGTTCCTGGGTGAAAAAGAAAGGCCAAGAGAAAATAGCAGAAGTGGGGAAACTGTAACACATTATTCTGGTGGAAGAGCATAATAATTTTCATCTGAAATATATCTAGAGTAAAATGTAAGGTTTTAAAAGTTATTACTTCTGCCTGCAATACAATCTTGATACTGTATGATTCATGTTTTTGATTTTCTGAGCGAGCATGTTAAAAGTTATTAGATGAAAGAGAAAGCAAAGCATAGAACACTGTAAAGTATTTTTCTAACTAATTTTCAAAGTAAAAAGCATTGAAAACTGTAATTTAGTCCTAGGCCTTTACAGTGTCCTCATAACAATATCATTAATATGATTTTTTTAAACCTGATTGCAATTATAAATACAGAGTTCACTTGATTTATGTCAGTGAATCTACAAAAAGGTGAACAATTTGCAAAGAGAAATTTCTACAAACAAGCTTTTAATCTACAGTTTCAAGGCTTTAGATTTTATAACTACAAAATTATAGACACAGATGGTTTCATGAGTAAATTCACGCTCTTACATATTTGAGAAAATCATAAGTACTTAGCAGGTTTCTGAGACGATTCCCCAACCTAAACAAAAACTGCGATCAGGCTTCTACTTTCATTTCACAGTGCTTATGTACCAGAGACGTTCAACCTTGCTTGATTCACAAGAGGGTTTCGTTGTCCCCTGTCCTTAGTGTATCCTTTCAGTTAACTAAGGTGCATCCCCAGAAAAGCTATTGAGTGTTGGGGACACCTGTCTAAGTTACATAAATATTTCCATGTGTTGTATAAAGAGTGTAGGTCTTCAGTTCTCTCTGCATGAGAGACACCTACTGCTGACTGCCACAGTGCCCAGTGTTGTAGCCCACATCTGCTTTGGGACCACTGATTAGCATTGCTGTCACAGCACTAATACAGGGCACATTCCCAACTGGAGCCATAGGCATACATTAAACATAGGTGCTTGGGAATTTCCAGTGCCTCCAACTTTAAGTTGCAATGCTAGAATTGCAAGCACCTAAGTTTTGCCAGCACCTAACTGGCATCCAGATCCATTTTTTGTTGGCTAAGGTTACTTAGGGAATTAGCTATTATTACCCTATAGTTGCAACATGAAAAGTTTATAATTTCAGTTCTATATTTTAATATTTTGTCCCATAAAGAGACATTTTGTCTCTTTTTTTTTTCCAGTTTGATTTCTTTTAGCTACACTTAATCCTACTGCAAAAAGAATTCACCAACTTTCATCAAAGCTCTGGCCTTTAAAGGCAACTCGGTATGTAATCAAAGCAGTATTGTTTTTATTTTCTAAAAAGTGAGAAAACTCTGCCCTCTAAAAGAAACAAAGAAGGAAAGAAAATTATTTGAAATATTAAAATGTCTCTGCAGTGAACGACTTAAAAGATAATAGCAAGACAGACCTTTACTGAAAGAATAACGAGAAAATCACTTAGCAGCCAGTATGAAGAGTGTTTCTATGTGAAGACTTTCCCTTATAGCTTTCTGGTTTCAAAAAAGCAAGCAAAAGTTGGAGGATACAGACAGAGAAAAGAAACTAAGTCAAGAAACGAAGTTGTTCCAATATAAGGTGTTACCAGTGTAATTGACCATGCCTCCAGGATCCCTTAGTGTGAAGCAAAACATGTTAATGTTTGTTTTAAGATTTTTTTTTCTCATATGAGATGAGCTAAATACAGTTATATATATGTATATATATAGGTAACATGCATACACTCTACTAATTAATAACCAACAATTTGTTAATTCTTGTGATCATGTGTTCATTCCACTTATCCTGAAACTATCAACATTATACTGTAAAAACTGTATGGTTTGCAAATGTTTATAGTCACATTTTGCCTAGGTTTTCCTCATTTATTTTGCTTTCAGACCCTTGTTTCACTGAGTACTGTTCAGAGGAAGCAGGATCTGATTGGGAAAGGATTTTCGGGGATCTTACATGTAATTTTGTGGAAACTGTATTGAAAATAAAAGCTAAGAAACAAAGAGTGGAATTAAATGGAATAAATTTTGGGAATTTAGTTTTTATAATGGAAGAAATATGTTGCTTTTCAGCCTCAAACTGCTGTATTTTTTCACTGATATAGTTACACTTTCAGTCTTTGTAAAGTAAGGAAATACAATTTCTTCCATTTTATAGAGGAAGAATTGAAGCACTACATAGAAAAATTACTTATTACATCGATATCACTCTGGAGTACTGACTTGAACCCTTGACTCTCAAGATAAAGTAAATGATAGAAATAAAAATCACAGCGAATTTCCTTTCACCTTCCCTTTTGCTTCTTGACTAATTTGAAAGATTGCAGTCTCTTCCCAATATTCAGGAGTCCCCTCTCCTCCTAGTAATATTCCTTCGTCTTTTTCTCAGGGAAAAAGAGATGTGGCAGTTGCACCAAAAATTTACTTATGAAGCTTGTCAGAAGTAATAAAAATCCTTCCTGTATCACTAGAGTGGAATAACTGAGCCTGTGAGTTCATAAAGGCATCATGTGAACACTTTCCGTGACCATTAAATTCACTTCTCAAATAGAAAAGAAATTCAACGGGGTAAAATAGCCTCTATTGACTAACATTTTCATTACACAGCACCATACAGCTGAGAAAAGAATGGTCTGTTACTGCTGTTTTCTAATGGGTGTTTATTATCCCTAGGCATGCTGCAGTGTGAGAGCACTGAAGGTGATTAACAATTTTACCTGCTGCAAAAGAGCAATTGGAGAAATGTCCATTTCATTTATTATCTGAGAAACACTACTAAAGTGTAAGTAGAGGAGGACACTTTGTAATCAATAATGAATAGACACAGTCACTTTAAAAGCCATATAATCTGGAGTTCAGAAGTAACACCTTTTACGAACTGACAGACTTTCCCCTGCTGGTGATTGAGTTACACAAGAGATTCATCTTTCACATGAAGATCTTTTGAAAACATCTTGTCACAGAAAGAACTATGCTCTCTCTGCTGAAAATAGACCACACAGTCTGGGGATGAGTATGCTACACACGTTACAAATTGTAATCCTTCTAGTCCTGTAGTAACTCCAATTTTAGAGACACAGTGATTTTGAGTTGGTTCTGTTGAGATGACATGGTTCACTTCTACATAACTGAGTATATTTATTAGTGAGACCAAACTTCTGGTCTTAGGGAGGCCCACTTCCTCTTTCAGACCTGTGCTGTGGTTTAGGCCCAGCTGACAGCAGGCACCACAGGGCTGCTCACTCACTCCTCCTCCCAGTGGGATGAGGAGGAGAAAATATAACAAAAGGCTCATGGGTTGACACAAGGACAAGGAGGGATCACTCACCAATTATGGGCATGGGCAAAACAGACTTGACTTGGGGAAACAATCAGTTTACTTTGTTACCCATCAAATCAGAGTAGGATAATGAGAAATCAATCCACATCTGAAAAACACACCTTCCCCCCTCCCTTCTTCCTGGGCTCAAAAACTTCACTCCTGATTTCTCTACCTCCTCCCCACCAGCAGTGCAGGGGGATGGGGAATGGGGATTGTGGTCAGTCCATCACACATTGTTTCTGCCACTTCTTCTTCTTCAGGGGAGGACTCAAAAAACACCAGTGTGGCATCCCTCCCGTGGGAGACAGTCCTCCGTAAACTTCTCCAATGTGAGTCCTTCCCATGGGCTGCAGTTCTCCACTAACTGCTCCAGTGTGGGTCCCTTCTGTGGAATCCAGTGCTTCAGGAACAGACTCCTCCCACACAAGTTTCCCACGGGGTTACAAGTCTTTCAGGAGCAGCCACCTGCTCCGGCATGGAGTCTTCCATGGGCTCCAGGTGGATATCTGCTCCACTGTTATCCTCTATGGGCTGCAGGGGGTCAGCCTGCTGTCTCAACACAGGATGCAGGGAATCTCTGCTCTGGAGCACCTCCTCCCCCTCTTTTCTTCACTGACCTTTGTGTCTGTGTAGTTGTTTCTCTCACACCCCACTCCTCTCTCTGCTAGAGTTGTTTTGTTGTTGTTTTGGGTTTTATTCCCCTCTTAACTATGTTACCACAGAGGTGGATCCACCATTGCTGACTGGCTTGGTCTTGGCCAAAAGCAGGGCTGACTTGGGGCCCGGGGCAGGTCTGACTTGGGGCCAGGGAAGCTTCTAGCAGCTTCTCACAGGAGCCACTCCTACAGACCCGTCCCCACTGTCAAAACCCTGCTACATAAACTCAATACAACCTGACATTGTTTTTGTACCTGCAAAGTGATCTGCAACTGCCTAGTAGTTTCCATGCTGCTAGCAACTTAATGCATGTCAAAGATAGAATTCTCATTTGTAATGAAGGAGAGAAAGAATAACTACAACCCCAGAGCTTAGACATAGTGGCACTCATCTAGCACATTAAAGCTATTAACTTATAGCAGTAATTAAAATCTGAGCCTCTCATATGACAGATTCTAAGTATTTTAAGTGCCTGGTGCCTGGCTGTTCTCAAGCAGGTGGTTTTCAGTCTCATTTTCATTGCAGACATTGGCCATTTTGTGCATGTCTGTCTTTATCTCTCATTTTGACCAGACCTTCCATTCTGCATGTGTTCAAAGTTTGTGATCAGGAAAGATGCAGTTTTGGGGAATCAGCATTTTTCAAACAAAAATCCTCTAAACATTTTACAAAACATTCCCAGCTGATTGTAGTTGTGAACATTCATTACCCTGAGGGCTTCCACCCTACTGAATTCCAAACGTTTTTGCAAGGAGCTAAGGTGCTAAAAATGTTCAGATAAGGGTTACAAGAACCCTCTATAACAAGAAGTGACAGGCAGCCTAAGTATAGGAATTGCTACTAGTTCCTGTAGCAAAAATTATCTGGGATAGCATCGTAATGATAATGGCATTAGAGAATATGAATGTCTCTAGTGCAAAGATGGGCTGTTGTCCTGTAACCTGCAGATCTGTCTGGGATAATTTCCTCTTTCATTGGCATTCATATCCAAGCACCCGAGCAGCTACCCATGCAGTCCCAAGAATGTCAGAGATGGCATTCTGAAGAACAGCAGCGACTACAGAGCCTCCCTGCTCCAGCTGCAGTCTCACCACATATCATATATTAATATCGGTAAAACGTGCATAACTCCTGAAGTATAACCTGATTAATTATCAATACCATGCATAATGGTTTTGTGGCAGCTTTTAGGTCATCATGATAACAATAGGAAAAAGGATATTGTATAGGCAAGTGTCAATATGCCTGCAGCATCCACAGTACCAAGTGTGAGCCATTGTTCCTGTTTAAATTCACTTCCAGGGATTTAGCTTTGAGTCATGATATTTCTTTTCAACTAGGAGACAAAAGTCCTAAATCTGACTTTACCCACACCAATTTTAATCTGTGCAATTCCTCTGACTCCTGTGGGGCAGTTTCTATCATATGCTGGTATGAACAGTATCAGAATTAGACAAAACTTTCTGAACAGATATGCTTGCTTCTCTCAAGTATCATTGCCACTAGTCCCATCCCAGTGTCTTCAGGTCTTGCTGACACACTGCCTGAGCTTCCCCTTACAGCAATTCAGCTACAGAAGATACAGCAAAAGCCTCCTGTTGCTTTGGCATCACATTTCTTTTCTCCCTACTTTGTCCTTCTTTAATGGAACAATTTTTGTTTCCTTTTCCTGAAATGAGTTTTTCAGTATTAAAAAATGAACATAAGAAATCCTGCAGAATGAACCTGCAAACTCTCTTCTTTTCATCAGTTGCAGGTTGTTCAGAGCCATGCTCTCTTAAGCAGCAAGTGCTTATGTAAACCAAACCATTACTGTATGTTTGCCTCCCTCTTTCCTCTCAGAGAGTTTTTAGTAAAGCCCCCATAATACTCATATCATTTCTTTCCTCCATTTTTTCATCTTACAAACAATCGATGAACCAAAGCTACTACCAAATAAAGGCCTCTGATAGCCTCGCCATTGATTTCTCAAACAACGGCTCATAAATTGCCCACTGGATCGCTCTCTCTTTTTAAATTCCTGGGTATCTATTGTTCACTCCCAGGCTCAACCTTCCAGCTAACATTTGCTCTATGAAAACATGCAGGAGCAACTGGAAGTTAACCTGGACTTTCATCTTTCTGGGTCCTCAGGTGTTTCAGCAAAAGCGAAGTTATCTTTGGCAAAAACTGACAAGCCTACAACATTCTGAGATGACTTTTTTCTATATGTTTCTAAAATATTGTAATACAGTGGTTTTGCTTTGCATTTTTACTTGGCAAGATAAACTATTTGTACAGCTTTTTCCTTTCATCTCAACCAAAGGAAATCATGTGTCTAGTACTTGTCACATGTACATGCCCATACTGGCAGGAAACTTGAAAAAAACCACATTTGCTTGTTTTATCTAAATAATCCCATTACCTGCCAGCAAATAGTGTAAACTATGTGATGTACAGAAACAGATATCAAATTGGATTTGAGTGATTAAGCTAAGGAGAAAAACACTACCTTGTATTTCAGAGTATGGGAAACACTCCTAGCAAGTATGTTTGACTCTTTGTTCACATCAAAACCATGTTGCAGGGGTAGCTTATTTCAATTTTTTGTTAACCAATCTAAGGATGGGATATTCACAGAAAAACAGGTGTCTGAAGACAGCCAGCAGAGACTAAACACCTAACTTTAAGGCAACTTAAGCATAATGACGTGAAACCTCCAGTTTCTAACTCTGTAGTTTTCTTTCTATCAGACACTTTAAAATGCGACATTTTATAGGGCAGAGGGAAGCAGGTTAGAAATGTCATGTGTCTCTAAACCAGTACTATGTACTCAATTGATCAAATGTATAAGGAAAACACTCAGTAGTTTTCCAGTCTTGTCCAAATCAGTCTACATTTGGCTTCTCAACCCCCACCCTCACAAGTTGGTCTTAAAGCCATATGTGCTTCCCCCCCCCCTCTCCTGTCTCAGAAGGAAATAATTCCTCATTTCAAAGCATAGTGAGGCAAAGAGGTATCAGGAATCTGTAGGCACTTCAGAGCGAAAGGGGAGGCCAAAAGAAGAGAATAGTGAAACAAGAGGATGAAAAAAGCATAAAGAACAAACAAAAGAGAATGGGGAAGGGAGAACAAATGGAGGCCTTTGATAACTGCACAAAAACTGGGGAGCACCATGAAGACTGGGAGGAAGTTAGTCTCCTGAAAACTAATCTGGAGATCTTGTGTCACTTCCTGAACTACTTATTACCTAGTCTTTTCTTGCACAGCATGTGTGTGAAACTGGGTTTCGGTCCAGAGCAGCACTCAGTGGCAACAGATTTAAGAGACAAGCCTACACTGATGCAGGAGACACACAAATATACATAAGACAAATTGCAATGACAGGGCTGTATTTCTCTTGAGGGATGTTGTTGTGGTTTTGTGTGGTGGGTTTGTCTGGAAGCAGGGAGGGACCACAGGAATGGCTCCTGTAAGCAGCTGCTAAAGGTTT
Organism: Pterocles gutturalis; assembly: GCF_000699245.1. Taxonomy (NCBI): domain Eukaryota; kingdom Metazoa; phylum Chordata; class Aves; order Pterocliformes; family Pteroclidae; genus Pterocles; species Pterocles gutturalis. The sequence continues at coordinate 14,850 of NW_010109888.1, forward strand.
CCCTTGAGTCCAGGTCTGCTGGTAGCAAGGGAGGGGCTGCAGTGGTGGCTCCTGTCAGTGACTGCTAAGGGTTCACCCCCACCCCTGGCTCCAAGGTTTTAGCAGCTTCTGAAGGGTTCAACTTAGAAATAAGTTATATGTAAGCTGCAGACAGCATCCAACATACAGTACTGTAAACCCAGATCTCAGTGAACAAAGATGGTTAGGTAGCTCATAATGTACACAAAGTTTTTATTATATTTATATTCTGACGTTATTATTAAACTAAATAACAATATAATGACTGTCACAGAGTAGGGAAAAAAACTACACTCCCCAAACAACCAACAATCTAAACATGGGGCTGAGACAATGGCAAGGGCAACACATACTTACCACATTACTCTGTTGTGAGTTTCAAACCTCAAACACTTTATCCTGTCAGACTGCTATGAATGAAAACAAACATTAAAATGTATTTATTCTCCTTCCGTAGTCTTAACTCAGTCCAAGCGTGAGTCGAATATGAAAATGTGAAGATCAGTTTACACCTTGTCCTATAAGAGTGAATTGTGTTGCTCCCTGAAAAAGATTTTGGTATGAAAGGCTCAATCACTGTAGCAAAACTGTGAAATAGAGGGTGAACACATAGGTGGATGGATAACAGAAACGCTTTGGAGAGAACAAAGAATGAACAAAAGGGGCTAATATCTTATTCTGTAAGTTATCTTAGAGTTTTGCACAGCATTTCAAATGGAAGCAGGAAGTCTCAAAAATTTGAAACTGTACTTCTGTGTAGTCCTAGCTATCATTCCCTGGTTCTTTCCCACCTCTGAAGTTACATTACTGCAGGTACAATAAAATATACCCAGGATAGAATTGTTTCACATGTCTTTCCAAGGAACCACACCTAAAGTCACTTCAGAGAGGCGTGCACCACTGAACGTACTGGGAATGTTGCTGTTAGCCTTAACAAGCACAGTGCGTGAAAAAGCAGCCCACTGACTTAATGGTGCTTCTCACTGAAAGCATATTGTATCTGTGGTCTATGATCTGTGCATATTCCCAAGTGACTTGGCACACTACAGGTTTTATCGTCAAATGGTTTAAAATTTTCTTACACTCACCAGAAATGTAAAACTCCAAGAGACAGTGAGAACAAGAGAGACAAGAAGTCTCACTTGACTGCAATGAGTTTCATTAAATAGGAGTGAAAAAACAAAGAACATTCTCCCAGCTCTTAGGCAAGGGAATTTTAAGCCCCCAGGACCTGCCACAGTTAGGGAACAAGTCCTGTTGTAGTAGTTAAAGGAGGACGGACAGCAAGGGATGAACAGGGAACAGCTGGTTGACATTCTGTGACATTGAGGAGCAAGGGAAATGGACCCCTACTTTTCCTCATATGCTACAGCAAGAGTTATGAAGCTTTTTTACCATATGGCACCCAAATTTCATTCTGCTGTCACTTCACAACACAATTTGAGAAACACTTCCACATCAGCTCTCAAACAATGGAGTGGAAGAAGATATTGAACTGGATACCTACAAGTAAATATTCTTTGATGTCTGAAATCTGGTTAGATTATGAAGAATACATCAAAACACACAAAATATATTCCTGCATGTTTTGTTGACAGATTTCTACATTATCCATAATCTCCTCTGCAAGGATTAACCTCTGTCCATCTCATCAGGATGGAAATGACTCAATATTTCTGGCAGACAAAATACATGTGAGACATGATGTTTCTCAAGCATTTGTAATAATGCTATATCTAATCTTGAGCAAGCACTGAAGGCAGGCCAGCAGTGCCTGGTCATGCAGGATGCAATGTCAACATACAGACTGATAGACACAGTGCTTTTATGGGGGAGAGTCTGCTTTTGATGGCTGCCATGATATACTCTGATTGCTGTTCTATTAAGGGATATGTATCTCCTCCTCTCATTCCTCTCTAAGGGACAAAGAACAGTAAAATCAACCACATGACCTGTGTACCGTTCACAATATACAGAAACACTGGGATGCAGGCTAAGTAAAATCCAGGCATGTGAGAAAGCATATGAAAAATCGTCCTCCATACTTCTATACTTTTATTAATTTAATACCTTATCATGAATGTTAGATGGACCCCATTAAAATTCAGTGGCAGGCTACAGAATGCCAAAATGTGAATTTGCATACTAATTAACAACAGAAAGTTCTGCAATCAGAAATATCAAAGACACATTGGACTAATCTCTGAAGGGAAAAAGTTCTGATACAACTTGATATTTGCTAAAAAATATGAACCAGATACCAATTATAAAGTATTCCTGACTGACAGATAAAATCAGTTTGGTTGTAAGTAATTTAAGCATGTCTAAGCTCAAATCATGTCTTCAGGAACAACTTGTTATGACATAAAATTTTGTTGCATTAACTAAATGAAGAAAGAAAGACTTCCAAAATTGTCCAACCTGATTCTGTGCTGAAAAGAAAGGAGAAATTAAGACAGACCTTCCATACATCTGTGTCCTCCATCAGCTAGACCATCATGTGTGGATGTATTCTGAATGCGGTGAAAGGCAAAGACAATCTCTTTTCTTTTCAAGTTACAAGACATAAGACACTAGTCCCAAGAGGCAGCTGGCCTGGTACCCTGTAGAAGGAGATAAAGTTCCTATAGTGCATATCAAGAATATGTGGGGGAAGATAGCAGTTTGGGTTATTCCTTCCTTGGGTAAAGGTAAACCCATTCATGGGATTGCTTTTGCTCAGGGACCTGGGTGCACTTGGTGGGTGATGCAAAAGGATGGAGAAGTCCAATGTGTACCTCAAGGGGATTTGATGTTGGGTGAAAGTAACCAATACATTATTATAATATTAATTGCTGAATAACCCTGCCATTGCATATTACCATTGCTATGATTCCTATATACTAATGATATTATGTTAAGAATCACCCAGGTTATTGAAAGTGAACCAGAACTGACTCAAACAACTGACATCCAGCAACTTCCTCGACCGTGGACATGAGCTGCACCAGATATACCAGCTACAAACTCTGGATGCAGCATGCTACGGAGACTATACACCATCCATCTGCTGCATCCAACATCATGCACTCTACCAACTAAGCAGACTCCTCATCTTTCCAGCCTTGGTAGACTGTCATGACAGATGGAACCCAAAGTTATGGACTAAATGAACTCAATATTTTGGAGGGATGGTCCATAGACTAAGGGAGTGATAGCTGTGTGCCTATACCAAAAGACAGGAAAGACAGTGGAGCCTGAGCATGATGTAAATGCTATGGAATAAGGAGTGGAGAATGTCCTGGTTTCAGCTGGGACAGAGTTAACTTTCTTCACAGTAGCTGCTGTGAGGCTACGTTTTGTATTTGAGCTGAGAAGGCTGATCACATACTGGCGTTTATAGTTGCTGCCAGGACAGTCAAGGACTTTTCAGCTTCTCTGCTGTGCCAATGTATGCAGGTACAGGAGAAGCTGGGAGGGAGTATAGTACACAATTACTGGCCGAGGATTCGACCTTAGGTATAGGATTGAGACCCAAAGTGGCCAGTGGCACATTCCATATCATACATGTCATGCCCAGTATATTATGACGGACTGTCTTGAAGCTCTCTCTCTTTCTCTCTCTCAGTCCACTCTCTTAGACTCTTGGACTCTCAGGCTCTTCTTTTTTCTGGGATTGTGGTTTCAGGATGCTCTCTGCTCTGGGATCATTAGCTGGGAATGGGCTGAGCCTTGGTCATCAGGTGGTGAGCACTTTCACTTTGTATCACTTTGTGTATTAATATATTTGTGTATTACCATTACTATTATTACTATTAATTTCAAATTTATTGTAGCTTAGTTATTATATTGTTCTTATCTCAATTCATTAGTCTCTTTTCCCTTTACCCCTTTAATTGTCTCCCCCATCCCTGGGACGGTGAACGGCGAGGCACCGGCTCTGTGGTGTTCGCCACCATGACACTAGCTCACATGGCTCATGGGCACTGTATTGTTTACCTTTTCTGGGGTGAGTCTGATCCAGACTTAATGTTTCCTTTCTCCTTTTATCCTTCCCTTTTCCATTCTTTATTAATATTTTAAAATGTTAAAACATTACATTCACCACTTCAATTAGAGAGCCTATCCTGTCTAACAGTTTCTGTATCATAAGTTTCAGATGCTTTGAATCAGGTGGCATCACTCACTGGGCAATAGTAATAGCACAAGCATTCCTCAAAAAGTACTTGTTAGGCAGACATTGAACTGTTTCCTTTATGCTTCCATGAAAAACTCACAGGATATGCCATGTACAATGACAACAGGAACTGGCTTTTGTGTTTAAATTCTCAATTACAGCTGCATGGAGAGGTTCTTACAAAACAGCCTGTGCAATCCTCCTCAGCTGCATGGAGAGTCCTTTGCGGTGCAGGCCATGTTTATACAAATCCTGTCGTTCCCAGTACTCAGCACAGAGGGCTCCAAGCCAGCAACAACAGCACAGCAGTTGGATAATGCTGTGGGAGGCTCACTTGTACCTTCCTGCACTCCTCCACTGCTCTGGATTGTTTAGGCTTAGTCTAAGCTCTCCCTAGGAGAACAACTCTGTGCTTCTGTGCTACCCAGTGCAGTGGGTTCAACACCTCTAATGGCCAGCTCCCCAAAGGCCAGAACCAGGCACTTGAAAATGAGGAGATTAAAACTATATTATTTTGAAACTATAGGCCTCTGTGGTTGGTGGCCCTTTGTGAGAGAGGAAGGCTCACCAGCTCATTCCTGTGTTACAGAGGTTGGACAAGCATGGAAATACTAAGGGTGCAGGAATAAAGGCCCCAAATTCAGAAACAAAAGCACTGTTTTGCTTTATAGTCAGTTATGGCATGTTGTTTCTCAGTAAGATCTGAAGCCTGTGTCTAATATTACATGTATGCTTTGTATAATCTGCTAGCCCAAAGCTTAACAGACATATGTTGTATTACAAAGTCACCATTATATGAAATAAAAGAAAGCAAAAAAATTAAAATGCCATCACCATCTTAATCAACAAAATTCAGTATCATTTATACATGTGGAAATACTGAGCTAAATTTGTCCATTACTTAGTTTTCCCTCCTTATATTAGTTCTTCATCTGATGGCGTAGAGTCATCAGTAATATCTCTTACATTTGGCATTTTATTTCCTCTTATCTGAACACTACACCTTGAGGTATTCCAATTATATATGAAAGATGGGTCTCTTCCTTTTGCTTCACTGTAGATGTTTGTCATTTGCCATCTGAACTTCATAAATGAATATTGTCAGCTTTATTTAACTTCAAAAGCTATGTTTCTGATCTGTCTCACCAAAGCTTTTGATTTTTAATGTATAATTGCAGGTCTTCCTTCTATACAGGTGGAAGGAAAGCATACAATAAAGTATACAATGCAAGAGCAGCTCCTACTAAAGAAACTACTTTACAGCAATAAACTTGGAGTATCAAGCCCCCTGAATTAGAGTAAAAGATAAAAATACAGAAAAGAAAGAAGAAAAGGTACTAAGAAGCTACGAAGAACTTTGTATTAAAAGGAAAAAGAAGCTGTCCCAAAAATGTAAATTATTTGACCCAGGAAGTTTTCAAAATTCTTCCAGGATCATAGAATTTGTGAATGACCTTTTTTTTTTTTTATATATAAAAATATTTTCTATCAAAAAAGGAACTTAATTTTCAAAAGCTGGGTGATAATATCAAACTGCAGTTTAACCCTGCTTCTAGTTTCTGCTTTTTATCACATTGTAAAGTTAAAGAAAGGGTTGAAAATCAAATTTTCTTTTAAAAAATTAAGAAAGAAATTTACTGATCATTCCTAATCATGAGTTACTCTAAACATGTAATGTCTTATCATGGCTGAGTGAAGTGATTAAGAATAGTTTTCAGATGCATAGTTCTTGACTTATCTTGAGAATGTTTATCAGCTACAGCCTTTGTCTTATCTTCTCCTTTCAGCTCATTGGACTTAATTTCCAATACCTCAAAATCCCCTCTTGTTTTTTCAATACACTAAAAAATATACCATACTAGAAGATTTCAGCAGAGTCTGAAAATGCATTGACAGCTCACACACTCAGTTGTACTCAGTACTGTCAGTTGTACTTACTTTCAGGAAAGGCCAGTGTGGCTGTGGGCATTAGCAACAACTACGTGGACAGGTAAGCTTTTTAGGTTCAAGCTCAGTGGGGCTTTTTGTATGGTATTTTTTAATCTTTGAAGTGTCAAGGAATCCATCATACAATAAACTAAAAAAAATTCAGTGCATTTGGCAGCATCATACCATCCCTCAAATCTCAGCTATTTTCCTTAATAATTTTATCTCAAGATTGTATAACTTTGTACAACTCCAAACCAATGCAAAATGTCCTGATTCTGCTGTTTCTGTGACCAATGGCATAGTGTAGCTCCTGCCAGTATGGTGTTCTTTATCACCACTGACCACTGAGTATCTCCAGTGAGAACCAGCCCAAACTGAGGTCAGTGATATTTACATCCCTTAAACCACGTTTGAGAATTAAATTGTAGGAACATAGCAAATTTTCAAAACATTGTATGAGCACTAGCCGTTGTCTTACACTCTAGACAAAGATTAATATCCTTTCATTGCCAATGCAGAAACTCAGCCCCAGAAAGACTAAAGAGGTCCCTTGGCCAGTCAAGAAGTTGGTTACACCTGACTATCTCCAGAACTTCAACTTTACACTTTTATCTTCCTGTAGAAGCTTTTAGTTTTATACTCTGGATTTTTTTGTTTGTTTGTTTGAGGTGTTTACAGCAGCTTGTTAGTAGCTATTCAGAAAACAGCAAAATGGAGTTTAATTCTCCTTTTCTCAACTTTCATAGCTTACCATTTTCTCTGGTTCCTGCTTTCTCCTGCTTTCTCCCTTGTATCAGCTCTGCTGGGTTTCTGGTCAAAAGTCTTGAATTTTGTTTTGGAGGTGATTCAGAATTAGAGCTTGGGTCGTGTGAGTTTTCTTGGTTGGTTAAACACTTGTCAGACACCTGTGCGCCTGGTATAAATTGTATGCCACTCTACAGTGATCAGTTAAATGGAATTTTAAATGGTTTACCAACTAAACTGTTTAAACTGTATGGCTGGTACTTTTGTAGACATTAGTCTGCTTCAGACATATAATTTAGGATTCCATGGACCACAGTTAAAAGCTTTCATCTACGGAGTGAGTTAAGGACCTTCAGGGTGTGATTTAAGACACCTAATAAGATGCCCTAAGTAGGCATTATATTTCTCTCTACAGATTTTTGTGTACCCCTTTTTCATATACCATTGCTGAGCGAGCTCTTATGTTCATTTCCTACATATCCTTAACCAACTGGATGAGAAAAGCATCTTTAATTTCACCTCAGATAAACTTCTGCTCACCGAGCAAATTTTTTCTTTACAACTCATCAAATATTTCATTAGCTTCAATTTACAGAGTTTTCAATTCTTTATATTTCTCCTGAATTTATTCCTGTTTTGAAATTTTGACACAAATATTTTTGTCTTGGTATCTTTGTAGTAAATATGTCCCTGGTACCCAGATTATTGTATAGAAGACTATGCACTTTTTCTGGGTATGCATTTTTCAGAAGCCTCCCCTCCACCACACATTGACATTTCTGTGAATAGACACAAGTACCTGGTGGATCTATTCTCAGTAAGAGGTAAGTTAACAGAACACTAAAATCATGACCATTCAGCTCCACTAGAGTTGTAGCATTAAGAGGTTCATCTCTGTTTTGCCTGTCAGTATATTCCTTCTATCATAACAGCAACTGCTTTACTCCTTTCACGAAGTGCATGCTCTGTATCTCACTCTTTTCATTACCCTTTGAATGTTCTGCTCTGCCCAGCATCTGTCTCATTACTGCAGTGACTATCACAAGAGGCTGATGACATCTGAAACCGCATAGCAAAACCTGACACATAAAGGTGTCTTTGGAGGCAGTTCACCGCAGCAGGTGCCTATCATAATGTACCTGATTGAAAACTGGCATGATGTCCAGGGCATGGCAGAGGTGGACGGTTCAGTGTAAGTGACACCGCATGTGTTAAGTACTGCTAAAAGAAGAGAATATAACCAAAGGAAAGACAGCTACAGGACTCGGTGCTACTGTTTTCATTCTCACCTCCAACACTCACTCTGAAAAGGCATGTTATAAAACTGTCATCTCCGAGGTGTTAAATACAGTGCTCTGTGTGCTTACCATTCACATGGTCTCCATGACAGCAGACTGACACGCAGATGAGCAGCTCCCGACGCTGCTCAGTGCCTAAGGACAAGGACACATGCATCGGTCAGCTGTCAGTGACCCCAACATGAGATCAGCAGGACACGGAGCTTTCTGTACTGGGGACAGGCTGCGTGCAGGTGTTTTCTCTGGCTATCAGTGAATGATTTATACATGCAGTAAAGTTCACATATTTTTACAGCCTTTCAGGGCTGGGAAAAAGACAGGTAAAATGACATCCAGGCCTATTCACATTCCCCTCTTGCAAAAGAGAGCAGGGCAATGCCAATACACTTAGGTGTCAAACTGAAAGATATAACAGGCTGCAGTAACAGAATGATAACAGATTGCTGGAGTTAAATCCAGAGAAAAAGGTAATATGCTGCGGGAAAAGGATATTCATAAGGGCAAATGGTGTATTCAAAATGAAACGTTAGATTGGATCTTGCCTCCAAACAGATAGGAGGAGGTGAAGGGAAGCAGGAAAAAAAAAGTGAAAAGAGAATGACAACAAGCAGCAGGAAACCTCCTTCTGGCATTACTGTTTTAAACAATATGACTTTTAAAAGAATTAGCTGTTACACATGTGGGAGAGACAGGAAAATAATTAACAATTTCATTTTTTGCATTGTTTCTGAGCTTTGCAACTAAAAACCATTGCTATTCTTCTATTATTTTATATTTTAAATCATGTTTGGCAAGCAAGCAGTTCATGTTATATTACTTGCACTTCAGTTTTTTTCAAAGGTACATAAAAAACAAGCACAAGAGCTCATTAACCTTGAATAGGATACTCTGCATCTGTGCAAGTGCTATTGCTCTTGGAGACTTTTAATACTACGTTATTTTGGGAAAAGCCACATTTCTCCCAGGCATGTGATATAATCAGAACTCTTCTCCTCTTGGGTATCTGCTCCTATGGAATGAGCTAACTGAAGACTTAGCTGTGAAAAGTACCTCATTCATCCCTGAAGCATGCTGAATCTTGAATAGGAACTATAGTCGAGGAGCCCTGTTATGTCTCATTTTTCAGATGGACAAGATTATTTCTGGTGTATAACACTGGCCATACACCAATAGCTGTTTTGTGCTCAATTTTTCCTAGTGGATTTAATCCTTTTTCTAAAGGAATGTAATGCTATGAATGAATGTAGGTTAAAATAGCTTTCTAGATTTTCTGACACCACCTCATGGACCTTCAGTAATCCCCCTTTCCCAGAATCTTTTGCTATATCCACATTTCTAGACATTATTTTCCTTTGTGGAGCAACACCATGATGATGCAAAACTACAGCACAGTACTAATTTCACACCACAACTATAGAGCTACAGACATGGGCTCTAAGTCAAGGTCACAGGGTAACACAGAACCTTGAGTACTTCAGATACTACGGTGTAATGAGGGCTTTCCAACCATCCTTGAATGTCTATAGATTCTGTATCATAGCATCCAAGTACCTTTTACAGACACAACTGTAAAGAAAAATTTTGAGGTCAAGCCTCCATCCTCTGCCTTATGTGCCAGTCAGAGGCCACCCAAAGATGCAGCTGAGCACACACACAACATGGACATGCTGATTCTATTTGAAACCCTTCAGAAGAAACTGCACCTCCTCCCACCCATGCTATGGCTCTAAGATATTCAATGAATAAATAAAGATAAGTTCATGTTTTCAGCTGAGCACTACACTTACCCAAGCACAATAATAATAGGTGATGATGAAATGTTGCATTAAAAACAAATTCTGTTTGATATGAAAAATGCATTGTCCCCTTGAGAGAAAATGTAATACTGTGGCCATAAATCTGCAGCTGGAGCTGAGTGAAAATGAGCAACTTCAGGTCAAGGAACTCCACAGAGGTGGAGGGTGGTATAGATCTTCTTATAATTTAGAGGCTACGGTTGCAAAATGCTTGGCTGTGATGGGGAGAATTATTTACAGCAAGCCCAGAGAATAATCTCATGGTATGTGAGGCTCCGCAGTTACATAAAAGAGAGGAATTACCCTTTGATCCAAATATCTGTGCACTCTTACAGCCCTCTTTAAAGACAGTGATCAGACAAGCGTTCTGCATTGCTGACAGATAAAAAGAGACGAGAGTCTTCTGCTCAGCAACTTATCTATGGGAGTTGTGGAATTATTTAAATGATGAGACAGGGTTGTGCAAAAAAATGGAGCCTATAGTGACCACTGTTCCTTGGCAACTTTTCCTTGGAGAATGAATGCAGCGAGTTCTGCCACACAAAACCGCAATGACTGTAGAACAATTTTTCATCCTGAAATAAGCAACTTCTCACAGAAGCACCAACATACAGATGTACTTTTCATTTATTGCATTGTGCTTATTCTGTTCACAAATCATTATTACTAGCCAAATGGTTTTCTTAAATAGAATACTTCCCTATGACAAGTATAACCAAAAAGTCACGCACAGCAATCTGTATAACAAGATCTCCATCAGCTCCCTGTTGTTACTCTTGAGAAACTTACATTTACATAAATGAGACCTAAACATTAAGCTTGAGGATACTACATGAGAAGGAGGATGAAAAAAACCACATCTAAATCACAGAATCATAGAATGATAGAATGGTTTGGGTTGGAAGGGACCTTAAAGATCATTTAGTTCCAAATCTCCTACCATGGAGAAAGGTCTCAGCACTTCCTGCAGTCTGAGCGCTGCACTGCAGCCTTTCCCTTCAGCAGCTCCCTCTGGGTGGAGGCATCAGCCACCACTGGGGCAGATGGCGCAGACCCCCCATCCGGAGCTGCAGCCTTTGCTCTCAGACGGGTGCCCACCATTCTGCCTTGAGGGTCAGGTAGGATGAGTGCCCTTTGCCTGTGCAGTTGGTCACAGAACAGTGCTCAGCTGCTGGGTTACGTCTACTTCAGCTCTTCCATTCGGCCAGTGCAATGCCCCTCCTTCAAACAGGCAACATCCCTGCATGAATGGCCGTGCAAACTGCTGCAATGCTCCCTGGCTGATGCGCCATGCCCTGTTTGCAGCGTTCCTGGGTCTGAGGATGTCACTGTACAGAACAAACATTCTGTCAGGAGCAGGTTGTATTCACTGATCATTTTGAAGATCCAAAAGCTGCTTTACTTGCAGAGTTTAGCCAGTTCCATTCAACTGTTTTGGGTTTGAATCCTCTCTTGCATGGACCTCGCACCTCCTTCTAAACACACAGAAGGAGACATCAAATGAGGTGGACTTCTTTAATGTAATTTTCCTCCATAGTCAATATCAATTTTCATGGAAGGTCTCACTTCTATTGTATTGTTAACCTGAATGAACTAACCTCCCGAATCAGTCTGTATTACAGTTGATACTCTGAGATTTATGTGCTTTTTGTCAAAACAAGAAAGCTTTTCTGAAACTTGCTATTACTGTAGTAATGTCATTTTTATGATGGCAGGCCAACAATTCAGTAGAACTAAACAGGAAACAGTTGGGTAGGGACAGCTTTTCTGGATTTCCTAATTTATGTTCATTGCTATTTCTGTTCATTCAGATACTGCTCATATACAAAAAAGAGGTACCTACTGAATTCTTGGTATGAAGATGGAGAGCTACTGATTTTTTTTTTTTAAGGAACTGCAGCTGCAGAGAAAATTGCCATCGATAAAATGATATATGACCATTTATGCAGTAGAAATAACTAATAGAGCTGAGACTGCACAAAAATGCAATGTTCATCTTGTACAAAGCATTTTTCAATGAGACTATATGCAAATCAGGTTTTGTGCTGTTGGAGATTCTGATTAAACTTATAATTTAAGTTTTTAATTGAACTTTCTAATTGGATTTTTCACAATAATTCTGCCCCATTTGTATGAATAATTAACTGCTGTAAAATAAGTTGCCAAAATAAATTCATAAATTCTACAGTGATTTTTTTTGTAATTCTGGCAAATTTCTGCAGCATACAAACTCAGCATCCGATGCTTGGCTTTTACTGTGTTCTACACAAATCCGTGTCCTAACAAATCCATACACAAGGACAGAATTTAAACAATGTACATCTGTAAAAGGTGCAAACTAAATATGATTACAAAAAAGACACATACAGACACATACATAAAATAAATCATAGAAAGATACAGTCACTCAAGAAGCTGACTGTTGTCCTGCAGAATAGCTAGCTTTGATATTAAGGTATGTATGTTATATACAATGGATTGTTATTTTAACCTTATTTATTCTGGCAATAAGAACAGATGAAATAAGGACACATTAGCATCAGTACTCCTGAATTTATCACTGGTATTTCATTGGCTTACAAATGAGTATCTGCCATCTGAGTTCAATGAGGCAGTAACTTTTTAGTGCTAAACATCAGGGTGATGCGGTACTTGCAACTCCAACAAGGTAAAGGAAGAGAAAGTAAAGCACATTGGAGGTGAACATTCACAAATGAAATCTAGGAGAGAAGCTCCATGATCTTACTCATCAACTAAAGTAAACCACTTGATTTTACGCATTTCAAATGAAAACCCAAGATTCCCTAGGCAGATAAAAATAAAGACTAAAAACAATCACAACACTAACATATCGGACTGAAAGGGAAAAAGAATTCTCCTGCTTTCTTTGTACATAATAAAGTACAATATGGTAACACCTCATATTCAAAGAACATGTCATTTGGAGATTTAATAAAGGATTAATATTTGATAACAGGTTATGCAGTATTTGACTGCTATGTATTTTTGACAATTATAAATGCATAATCAGAGGATGCTACAGATGGTCCATGTTTGTCGGCAACCCATTAGCCTTTACAGCAATCTATAACAATTTATCAGCCATTTATTATCCACGGGGAAATGATCTAGGGGACTAGCCTGAGAAAGAGGGAATGTAAAATAGACACTGCTGGGACCACAGTGCTAGCTACTGCCTCCTGACTGCATTGTTGTACAGTCTGTAAGTATACAGAGATATCAGGTTTGCAGGAACATCTAGGAATGATCCTCTGACATAAATAAAGTTAATTCAACACTTCAACTACTATCAGTAGCTACAGGGGACCTATTCAAAGTCCTGTAATGCCTGAACTGAAGAGGCATCCATCCGACCATGGGTGCGCCATGCTAATAACAAAGGAGAGCATTACTTTTAGAGTCCCTTGGCTGAACTGAGATTGCAAAGTTAGTGCCACTATACTAGGCTTTGGAAAGAAAAAAGATAGCACTGCAGTACAGAATCAAGCCTCAGACTTCTTTTTTTTTTTCTTTTTATTTTAAGAAGAAAATGGCTCCAAGTTAACTGCCTACCTAGAAATATTGAATTCATTTACAGTAGTATAATTCCAGAAAAGTCCATTAGCTTCAATGAAATAATTCCACTTTTATGCTGGCATAATTTAGGTCAGATTCTGAATCACTAACTTTTAAATTCCAGCTTAAAAGAATTTAACATTTCTTTACATCCAGCAAAATCCTGCTTTACTCCCTGCTGTACACAGCATTTTCACAGATCTGGGTGGTAAGAAATGTATTAATTATATTACCTGTAATTCCTAATGCTGTGTATCCTTTCTGTAGTAAAACAGATATTGAGCTGCTTGTTCATAACTTACCTTAAGAAAATTAAAATACAGTCCATAAACTGCTAAATGAAATTTTTAGTAAAGCTGAAATAGAAAGCACTATATATCAGCGAGTGAGAGGCATACCAGAAAGACAGGGGGTTTAATGCTGTACCTCCTATGAGATGTCAAATGTCTTTCATTTCCAACAAATTCAGTGTTTTCTATGAGGAGGCATATACTATACAACTTAGCTCTGTTTATCCACTCTGTAAAAACAAACCACTATTTGGAGGCAGCCCCTTGTTCCACGATGGCAAGTCTGTCTGTCCTGGTCTGTGCAGGCATGCCTGGAGGTAGTTGTCCAAACTAGTCACCTAACCTTCTTGTCAGAATCAAATCCTGCTTGGCTTCTTTCCCTGTACAGGCAGAAAGCTACTCCTACTTGCTGTTGCTCTTGCTACTAAGAAGCAGCCTGGGAAGATTTCCAGCAAATAAAACTGCCATAAACAACTCTCGTGAAGATCTGCCAGCATTCCCAACAGAGGCAGGCGCAGAGCAGAGCAAACTGCAGAGCTACGGGGAGAGAAAAAAGTATCCCAAACCAAAAGGAAGTTTTTCTTTTCCATTAACGGTTTTAAGCCTCCTGGGTGACTTTGTGGAATCACTGCTGCAAGCTGTGAATGATGTATGAAATGAGAAATCCCTGCCCAGCCAGCTGAAAAAGAATTTACAGACAGTGCTTTGCAATCGTTTATATGCTCTGCTGTTTGATGTAGTATTTAGCCAAGTTAGAACCACAAAAGCCTGGCAACCACTGAGATAGCAGCTTTTTTTAAAAATGGGGAAGGAGTCTTTTTCAGCACTGGAAGTGTGGAAGCAAAGTCTATTTTGCAGTCTAAGGGGGGAGCACACAAGTTCAAAACTTAATCTGCAGTACAAAACAAAATCGATAAGCGGGAAATATATGTTTAAGACCAGAAGAATATTTTTATCATTTGAGTTACACTACTTAATAAATGTAGAAGAGTTTATATTTAATTTCATTTTATAATCTGATTATATTGCATTTATTTTGCCTATGCAAACAAATGCATTCTTTGAGATATAACAAATAGAGACACAGTAATTTAGGAATATGAAATAATTCAATATTTACAAAGGAGGGTATGTGTTTTCCTTAATTACTTTTATCCATAAAAATGCTGCTCAGTAAGCACATAACTGACCTCCTTTTGACTTAGAGACTTCTAATTTAAAAAGTATTTTAAGCCTACTTCAAGGTTTTTTCACTAAACTGTTTCAGAAGTTCTAAGGATCAGAAACCCTTTATATAAACCTTAACAATTTCAAGCAACTGTGTTCTTTTAATTTTTAACTTTGATTCAAAAAGTAAGAAAAGTGGTTTTATTGAAAAACATTATGATTCAACAAAAATACTAATAAAAGATGTATGAACGAGATATTATTACTATGCAACATTATTAATAATTAAACACATCACAAGTTTCTCTATTTTTGCGTGAATTCATTCTAGGTGGAAATAGCTTGCAAGTGAGCATGCATTTTTGACTTAAGAGCCTTTTGCTTCTCAAAGCAAAGATGCAATCCTCAGTCTTCTCTGTGAAATACAAAGGACAGACTGAAAGCCCTTTCCCTATTTAAATTAAAGAACAGTTTGCCATTGGATCAAATACAGTAAGATGTTTGAATGTAAATAACTATTCAAAAACCTCATCTCAGATCACTTAGGTTAACCTATTATTTAATGATGCCAAAAAAGCTCTAGCTGACTTTGGGGTAAGGCTCATACTAAAAAGAATTTCTGCATGAATGAAGGCATATTTTACACATATTAATAGCTAGCACCTGTATAGTTTTTTCTGTGACGAGGACTAATAATTAGACCCCAGTAATTGTCTTGCATCCTTTCATATAGAAGAATTAGTGGAAAAAGTCAGATGTTCCATTGTTTATGTTCTTCTCTACCTAAGAGAGATTAAGCAGAAAAAATACTTCTAAAACTATAAAAAGCCCTAGTACTATATTCACAGAAACAGTATAATTATCTAAGCTCATCAGACAGTAAACAAGCTTCCACAGATGCATTCTAGCAATGACCAAGATCACCATAAGACCTAGATGTGCTCAGCCCTAGCCGTAGCTCCCTTGACTGACTACTTGCACGGCAAAGTCTTGCTTTCATTGGTAGCTTTGCTACCAGCTGCACTGTGGCCATGATTTCAGTTGGCATGTACAAACTAAAGCCCAAGAATTAATAACCGAAGGCTCATGGTCTAGTTTCTAAGATATGTAATAAATATTGGGAGTAAAACTGCACAAACTTAATTTATGCACTCCATGGCAGACAAAGCAATTTCCATTCATAAATTCTCTGTTTTAAGAACTATTTTTAATTAAGAATAAAGGTATTATTTGTACATATTTTTCCTAAACACCGCATAGACAAATTTTCAATTTGTTTGCCAGAAACTGGGAAATCTGAAATGAGCATTTTTCCCCATGAGATTTGAGCTCAGTCCATATAGGTTCCTCTTAAAAAAAAAAAAAAACACTTCCCAATTTTCACTGGAAGAAATTAAATAACATCCAGATTATTCAGATCAGCTATTTATTGCATTTTTATTCAGCAGGTCATAAATGAGATGAACTGAAAGGGCAGCTAGTGTTAAACTGGTACTTACATAAACTTCCTAAATAAGTCTATTGTTTTCAACTGATATTCTTCTCCTCCCTTGACCTTCTACATGTTGAAGTGCAACAGCCTTTCAAATAACTGTATTTACATATCAAAAATATAGAGCTGCCCAGTATTAGAGGAACTCAGTAGAGTTACATAAATACAGTTTGTCATCAGAAATGCTTAGAAATAATAATTAATAAATGTTTAACGAACATTTTGGTTGTCTGGGACTTGGTGAAACGAAGCTATATTCAAACTTACAGTGGATTACATCAAAGTGAGGAAAATATTTGGAAAAAGATTCCATATGAAAGTCCACTGCAGTCCATGTGGTTTAAACATGAGTGTCACTTATTCAGTATATCATCTGTGCCATTAGATTGCCTCAAGCTCTGGATTAGCAGCTGATTCATTGTAATTTCTATAAATGCTGGAAGCAGTTAATGATCTTTGTTGTCCAAATACATTTTGTCACAACAAATCCCAGTAAATAGATAATATTTTATCTTCTCTTTGATGGGGCTTTACTTTCATGTTAATGTACCTGAGTTTAAACTATATTCATTGTTCTAGTATTAATTTTTTAGTTAATAAAAGGGGCTCTATTTCAGGAGTACATTTGGAAGAGTATTTCTCTCTTAATTCCTTTCAAACGGCTTCCAAATTAAAGCCCCTTGAATTCCTCTGGACCTCTAGACAAAACCAACATAATTACCTGCCTAGCCCACTCTAAGTGAAGAATCTGAAGTCCAGGTGTGACAAAAGTGTCTGCTGACACTTTTTTTCTGAAGCCAGAAGTCTGAAAATACAGACTTGGATTAACAGTAGGGATTCAGAGTTTGATCACTGCTCGTGTTTCAATTCTCAGGAACATCAACAAAGCTTGTGAACAGAAACAAGGACAAAGATTCCAAGCTAGCATTTAGCTTTTAAAAATGCAAGTCATTATAATAAATTTTTTCTTCTGATTGTAAAAAACTTAGGCTCAGATGCCTCAAAAATAAAAAAGATATGTCCTGAGAAATTTACTGTGAAAATGATTAATCAATTAGAAAGAAGTACCTGCAACTGAAATGAGAGGTCTCCCCCTCAAAAAAACAGCTGAATTGTAACAAGTGACAATAGTAACTGAATTGTAGTACTGTAAGATGGCTGTACGGAATCTAACTTCTTGTCAGAGACTGACCACAAGGCATTTACAGCTCTTCTCACTCACCAGCACAGAATCACAGAATCACAGAATG
>NW_010109889.1:0-5828 GCF_000699245.1 Pterocles gutturalis
CTCCTCAAAAGCCCTGGAATTCTTACAGGAAAGAGATTTTGGGACTGAAACATTTTTGTGCCTAGACTGGAATAATGCCCCTTGGGTTTGTTCTTCTTTTTCTCCCCACGCCCCCACACCCCCCTTTTTTTTTTTTAATTTTTGTTTTGTTTTTTAAGCTTACCCTATTGTGTCCCACCTTCACATTCTGGTTGTGCCTCTCCTTCCCTCTTCACTGGGGACCCAAACTGTGCTTCTGCATTTTTACTCTTCTAGCACAAATGTGTAACATGTGAGAATCCACGCTGAGGATTGGGCTACTGTTAACAGAAACGTGTAAAATGCAAGTTCGTTTAAAAAAAGAAAAAATTTATATATATAGATATATGCAAATGCTTTCCCCTCCCCTCCCAAATCACCTACAAAAGGTCACTATGCGAGGCTTCCTGTTTGTAGGTGGAAAGAGCAGAGCTGGCCTGCAGGCCCCGAGGCTGTAACGTGAAGGGGAGGAGACTGAAGTTCATCTGTCTTATCTCTGTTCTGTCAATAAAATGGAGCTGGGTCTTTAGATATATTTTTTTTTTAATTATTATTTTGAAGAGGAAGAGTAAGTTCAGTTTGGTTTTTGTTTTTAAAGAAAAATATCTTGGCTTTTTTTTTTGCTCATCTGTTCAAAATCTCAAATCCTCCACAGTAACAGGCCAGACCACCGAGTTAACGCAAACCCAGAGACCCCTATGGATTAATTGTACTGTTTGTGAATTTGTATAAAAAAAATAACAAAGATCCTCTTAAAACATTTTATATTCTTACAGTAAAAGGTTAAACATATTTATATAATAAAAGAGGAAATATGAAGTATGTTTTTGAAAAAAAAAAAGCCGTATCTGTGTTGTCTGTGCTTTTTAAAGACATGTATCTATCTGTTGGGTTTGGTAAGTATGCTGTGTGGCTCATGCCAGGGGTTTGGGGCTGCTCGCTCTTGTTCCAGTGAGTGACGGAGGAGGAGAAGGAAGTAAGAGAGCCTGGTGCCTCCCGTGCAGGATGTTGAGTAACATCATCATGAAGAGTTTGGTAGGATCAGCCTGGTCTGTGAGGGCACTCGCAGCATCCGTGGGGGGAAACCGAATTTGGCTGCCAGTCCATGTAAGGTGTCAGCTCAGTTTGAGGTCAGACAAACCAAAAGCGCTGAAGCTCACTAGCAAGTGTATAGAGTACTCGGTGGTGGAGGAAGACATTTGGGAGGGGGGGCACAGAAGGGCTGCATTTCTTATTTTTTTTAAAGCTCTAGGTAGATGGCAGAGGTGTTTCATGATTTACTTAAATTGAGGCCCACCCTGGGTGGAAGACCCATCAAATAAAAACATTTCCCAGCAGTGACAACCACCAAAACCCATGCCCTCGCCAGTGCACAAGGACCTGGGAAATCTAAAATGTCTTGGTTGGTTTCCACTGCCCAGCCTAAGATTAAAGAGGAAGCAAAGTGGGAACGTAAAAAAAAGAGAGAGAGAGGAAAAAAAAAGTTGGACTAATCGAAGGTGTCCTTTGTCCTATACCATAATCTTTCTCCTCAACGTATGACTTTTAGCCCGACGGGGTCCCTTTTTAGTCTTCCACGATGTGGGTTTTTTATTGTTGTTGGACATGGAGCTTAAGCGGTGTTTACAGGGCACCGACAAAGCCCGTCTCCCTGCAGCCCGGCGGCCGGCTCGCTTGCCCCGCTGCCCCCTTCCTGCCTTGAAGGAGGGGGAATGTGAAATGGTGGAAGAAGCCGGAGCCATTGTTCAGGAAAGTTAAAAGAGGAGCTGTCCTTGCTTGCTTGCTCAGTCATGCATACTCAATCTGGCCGGGCCCGGGTCCCTACGGAAAGGAGGAGGGCGATTCTTCCCCTCTTTTTAACATTCCTCTCCAGGCCTGGCTCTATTTAAGCTGCTTTCCTCTAGCTGAGGAGGAGGGAGGGAGGGGGATGGTCTGAAGTTCCTGTACATTTGCATTTTAAGCATTTCCAGCGCTGAGCAGGCCACTTTGTTCCCCCCCCGCGCTCAGGCAGCCCTCACTGGGCTGCTGCCCCAGGTGGGTCAGACACCCTGCCAAAGGAGGTCGGTCCCCTCTGTGTTGGGCTGGCCTGCCCCGGGGTGCTCAGCCTCTGCCTCCACAGATAATTTTCGGTTGAGGCTGGGGTCTGGGCATACTTTGCCGCCAGCTCTATACACCTCACCGGTTTTATGTCAGTGCCGCATTTCAAAGGGGAAAACAGTGCCCAACTTTGGCCCCCTTGAAAAGAGACACTATCTATGTCTTCCGCATCCTAAGGACCTGGACTATCTCAAGGTTTGGAGTGCGTGTTGGGTTGGTTTTTTTTCTCCCTTCTTTCCAAGACTTCCAAGCTTTCTGCTGGGAGTCCATCACAAAAGCTGCATTGTTCACTTTAGGGAAAGCCACCACAATTGGATCTAATTGAGCCTGACACTATATCCATCTTCCTCTCCTTGGAGGGAGGTGTGGGGTCTGTCTTTCCTGTGTTAAGAAAAAGTTTACAGTAACTTCTTGACCGAGAAAGAGGATGTATGTATGAATGTTATAAACAACAGGAATTCCAGATCAGGTTCCCATTACTGCTGTAAATGTAAATGTTCACGGTGCAGGCAGCAGTTCCCTCCAGGAACGGGAAACGATACACCTCTCATAAGGCAGGTTTGTTTCTGCTGCATTTGAGTGAAAATGGCATCTCTCCTTATTACGCCCCATGTTCACGTGGATAATAGTGGGGCATCTACGTCTAAACAGAACATGTGCTCCTAAGTTCTATAATCAGAACTAGGACAGGGGGTTTCTTTGTTTTGTTTTTGTTTTGTTTTCAAAAACCCCCAAACTTCCTCTCCTCACTTAAAAAAACAACAAGCCAAAATGATTGCCCACATGGCCCACAATGCTATTTAAGTGGAACCCAAGCCTAAGGAAGCTGCCGAAACCAAAGCCTCCCTGAAGCACAGCATTTAGACACCTTGGGATGTTCCCTTGGAGCAAGTGCTCCTCGTGCCTCCCTCTCATGCCCAGCGTGACAGCACCTCCTTGGGCATAGAGGCAGTCCTCACTGTCCAGCGAGGCCAGGGCCAGGAGAATGCATGTGTTTACTAGTAAAGAGAAAGGTTTCTTAAAATAAATAATACATTGCCAACAACCATAGACCAATTACCATGTGACCCTCACGGTAACAAGGAAACTTAATTTTCACTCTCCAGCCGCTCTTGAATTTTTGAACATGACTCAGTTGGCAACTGGGGTAGAAAGCCATTAAAATAATAAAAAAAAAAGCTCTATTTGGAAGCAAGCTGTAACTCTTGTCTGTGTCAGCAAGCCCACCGTGTCCCAGCGGTGTCTTTGGTGCCAGCCTTCACCACTGCGCCCAGCAAAAGCGCTCCCAGCCCACCCAGCCATGCTGGTTGGGGCAACAGGGTCCTTTGCCTACAGCTGCGCAAGCCAGGGCACAGAGGATGGAGGATGGACCAGGGACCAGCTTTATGGACCAGTAGCTATGGGGAGTGGAGGGGCCACACTTGAGAGGCAGGGGCAGAAAGCAGGGCAGAGCAGAGGTGACCCAAAGAGGGATGAAAGGACTTGGGCAGCAGAGGAGGTGGCTGGGGACCAAGCGGCTGTGGTGGGGGATGCTGGTTCACAAGCTGCAGCAAAGTCCCTGCGTGCGTGGGGGTCCCTGGTCTGCAGCAGCAGCTGCTCCCCTGGCCAGAGCCTGTGGCTGGCTCCTCTCCCCTGGAGATGGGGAGGAAAAAGAGGCTCCACCTGGGTCCCGCTGCCCTTGGACTAGCACACAGGAGGTCTGTGCGTGACAGATTTACACATTTTATACCTTCCCACCCCACGCTGGGGGTTCGGCTGAATCAGTTTGTTGCGGTGATTCTGAGGTCCTTTGTTTCCCCCTTAATAAATAACAGGGTCACGGGGCAGCTGTCACGCCAACAGCCTGGAGCCTGTGCTAGGATGAGAAGTGATCTCCATGCTAGATAGGACAGCGCTTACTACTGAACCTGCCCTTTGGCTGACAGGGAAGAGTTAAAATGAGAGCTGGGTGGCCAAGAAACCCCAAAGTTCCTGGAACAAAAGCTAGAAGCTAGCACAGGCTGCCATTTAACAGCTCAAGGGTCGGTGTCTCTGGGATCTGGCAGCCTCGCTACATACGTGTGCAGGATGCTTCTAGCAAAGTGGACTTTTGTTTTCTCTCTCTCTCCTTCCTCTACCTTAAACCCCCACTCTTAGTGAGCCACTCTTTAATAGTGCCTTCTGTGCAGAGAAAGATAACCAATAAACTCAAGTGGGTGGTGTGGGCTGGGCATGAGGACCCCTCAGGACATCGGCGAGGCCCCATGCCAGCGCTGCTGGCTGGGACATGTGATGCTCCCTGCTGCAGCCAGCCAGCGAGGCCATCCCGCTCAATTCCCCAGCCCCAAGCTGCACGGAAGAAAGAGCTGGAGAGGGTTCATCAGGCTCCTGTGCCAGAACTTAGACTTCAGCCACGTTTGGCAGGGACGCTAGTGCTTCTCCCCCTTCTTTAATTAAATCCACCAAATGCATTAGCTCAATGGCAGTCCAACCCAAAATAGCACCGTGGAGATTTCAAAAAATCCAAATCTGATGTGTCCTTACAACAGAAAGATGAACAGACTGGGATCTTCCTAAAAGTTCTCCTAAAATCTGGGGCGTGTTTTGGAAAGGGTGTCAAAAATTTAATACCAAGGCCTGGACACATGCCCTGAGCAAGTATTTCCACATGAGACGGTTACTGAGAAATAAACCAAACTCCTGTTCTGCTACAGAAACTAACTCAGATCTAGAAATGGGCAACTCCTCCCAGTTATTCTCCTTCCCTTGAGTCTTGTGTCTGCAGGCACAGTTTAGTGATTTGAAAATGTAGCAATTTCCCCTTCTAGCTTTAAAAAAAAAAAACCCAAAGGCATTTATATCCCAGGTTCATCCTCATCCCCTTCCTTCCCCTCTTTCTCCCCAAAAATGTCCCAGCTTTACAATCCCTGGGTAATTTAAGGGGCTAGGCATGTCGGCACCAAAGGTGTACAGACAGCACCACACAGCCACGCTGATCACGGCTCTGCAGCCAGCAGCCTCTCTCCTTGTTCAGTGAGCTAAAACACCAAGCATCATGCAGCAATAAAACCCTGTCATTATCTCCTTTCATGACAGCCACAGTTGCACACCTCATGCCCCAACTTCAGCGTGAACCACATGCATCCTTCAGCACTATAAACTCCTCCTGCCACACATTGGGGAAAAGTCCCATAAGGCTGTCGTGCCACAGGCGAACTGGTTTCCTCGGCTCTTCCAGCAGCCGAGGAAACCTCCTCCGACGCCTGGCATGCAACGCCTGCCTCTTGGCTCCAGCAAATCTCTGGCCACTTGGCCAAAGCGTCCTATGTGCCACCAATCCATATGCTGGTTGACCAAAGGTGATGGGGACAACAAGCTCCATCGGACCACACATCTGCCAAACACCCAGTAAAAACCAGACCAAGGCTAACAGGGTAATACAGAAAAGTGAATTATACCTATGATGTTGGTGGGGTTTCTGCATTGGTGTGGGCTGGATGAAGGATCCTCATCCCCATTCCCTACCTGCATCCCCTATATGGATCCTCATCCCCTATATGCAACTCCATCCCCTACATGGATCCGCATCTGCTCTATGGAACACCATCCTCTATATGGAACCACATTCTCTATATAGATCTGCCTCCCTTATATGGATCCGCATCCCCTATATGCAACCCCATCCCCTATCCGGCCCCGCACAGCCGACCCCATCTCGCAGCGTTTCCAGGGGG
>NW_010109889.1:6000-18903 GCF_000699245.1 Pterocles gutturalis
ACGGTGAGGGGACGATGGGTTGACTCATCCCAAGCCAAGGCACTGCACCATGTTTGACACATTAATTAAACCCTCTTACATTAATTAATTAAAATTAATTAATCCTCAGGGTGTTGGGAGAAGTCCACAGCAGGGTACGTGTGTTGGTTGGGGGTCACCAAGCAAAAGGAGTGAGAAATTGGATGGGCAAGGGGGCCCATTCAGCAATCACGGATGTGCAGGCACAAACCAGTGTGAGATGGCCGAGGTGGAAGCTACAAAGGGATGGTGAACTCTGTTGCCACTCATCATCATCACCACGGGTACTTGATGGTGGTGAAGGGCCTGGAGAGTTTGCATCATAAACCAAAATGGGAAGCCACAGCTGGCATAGCTGGACCAGTGGTTGACGTACCCCGTTGTTGCGCAACACCCCCACACCCCAGCCGAAACCAGCTGCCTTCTGGAAAACATCCATCCAAGACTTAGTACTCCTGCCTGAAGTCTGCATCTCTTGACATCTATAGTTCAACACCAATAATTTTTTTTTTTTTTTTTTTTAAAGCTTGCATGTGTGAGAATGGTAATGGAGCAGGATCGAACTTAAATTAATGCTTGGATTATTTTAGTTCAGTTGTGCAGGGCATTGCTGTGTTGTTGGCATGGTTACTCTGTGGGATACCTCCATAGTGATTAAGGTATCTGGAGCTGTATGCGCATGTCTTTTTTAGCACCTGAACTTGAATAGTTTTTTTTATCCACTTATCACACTGCTGCTACAGATACAGCGATGGTGTCTTTTTCAGAAGCAGCTATACCTGATAATCTACTAGAATTAATAATTTGCATCTGCATGGCTCATTACATGCACAGACGTCAGAAAGGGAAGTACCATCACTAATGGACAAAGAGAGGTGAGAGCAACTTGACTAAGGTTACATCCCAAATCCCTGAGTGGCCAAACAGTGCCTGGCTTCTGTCTCTCCCATCTCCAGTCCTGCTGGCTTCTGCCACTTGGAGCAGCAAAAACAGTTTTCCAGCTGGAGGTAGCCCTGGAGAGCGAGAAGGTCAGGACAGAAAAACACTAAGTGCAGGGGACATCTTCCTACCCTTCCCACACCTGGCTCTGCCACCCAGAGCCCCAGAAGTGCTGATGTATAAGTGTAGGCTGTGGAAGGGCTCCCAGCAGCACAAACTGTGCCAACAAGCCACCCCTGTCTGTTCAGACTCTCCAGCCACTGCGGCTTTTATTTGAGTCAGCAGCTAGTCTCACCAAACAAAGGCAGAGCTGACAAAAAAGTGCCGCCTTGACAGCCCTGAAGGCCAAGGACCTGTCACAACAACAGGTACGGCTCTGCTCAGATTGCAGCTCTCCCAGCTGCTCTATCTACATCTTCACCAGGACTGTCCCTGCAGCCATGCTTGGGGACCTCCCACACGGATCAAAGGCGCAGGCAGGACACGGTCCTTAATGCTGCAAATGCTATTGCCCCTCATGGTTTTCCATCCCAAGAGGCACCTGTCCATTAGCAAAAAACTCGCCCAGACCACACCAAAGACCCATCCAGTGGTTTCCAGACCCAGACCACACGGCGCGAGGACTTGCACCTGGGCCACCTGCTCCCTTCCCCTCACCTCCACCGGTTTCAGCCACAGCATGCCTGGGGACACGAGGGGACATCATCTCCCACACACACACCTGCCAAGGGGTCAGCCAGACAGGGGGAGGCTGCATGTGAGCGGCTGGGTGTAACTTCCACCCTGTCCCTAGTGCCAAAAACAAGTATGTTAAAGCTAATCTACCCCTGTCTCAGCTCAACTGCTTTTCTGTGACTAAGCCCCTTATAATGGTTTTACTAAAATCCCCTTTTGATGGAAAAAATCCCAGCTGGAAGTTTCAGGCAGTGGCACAATGTGCAAGTCTGCGTGTCCCTTTCCCCAGCTTCACAAAAGCCTCTAATCGAGTGGAAAATTTGCTGGAGGCCAGAGGTTTAGGCCTGCAATTATTTTTTAAGGGATTATCAGGAGAGAATGGGGGTACTTATGACCCTCCCTCTCTTTGTGTTTTGCTCTGTGCCGCTTTCAGACAGACTCAGCCAGAAACCTAAACCACTGCAGCTGGATCCAGTGAAACCAGGGCTCAGCTGGGCGGCACGCCTCCTCTCCATCCTCCGGGATGGACATCAGCCTCCGGGTTTAGATGAGTCCCGCTCCAGCACCACACAATGCACAGAAGCGCTTGTCCACAGAAGCAACACTAGAAGGTTGTGTGTTTTGTGGGTATTTTTTTGTTTGGTTGGTTTTTTGTTTGTTTGTTTTTTAATTTTATTTTAATAATGGCTTGAGAAAAGCAACCGATTCCAGTTCTTTGAGCCTCACTGAACTGAAAAACCAAGGAGCAGGCAGGGATGGTGTCCACCAGCCAGGCCGGGCTTTGGCTCTGCAAAGCCATTATGCAGGAGGTCTCGCACTAGTTACGTGCAGCAAGCTCCAAAAAAGCCTTGGCACCAAAGCCGTGTGCCCTGCAACACCCAGCTTTTAAGCGCCTTGCTCCAAGGGTGGATCCCACAGTTAGGGTCCTCGGTGCTTCTGTGGCCTCCAAGAAGAGTCAGACACCTGAGGCTCCAAAACAGCTTCCTGCTGGGCACAGAGCCACTTACTGTCAGCACGCTTAGCATGGGCCGGCCAGAAGAGAAACGCCGCTGGCTGTCCTGCCCGAGGAGCTCCGTACCTTGCTCAGAGCTAGGGAACTGCCTACACTCACACATGACCCAAAATTAGGTGCTTCTCCTCTACCATCAAATTGCAATGCTCTTGCTTCCGTGCAAGCGAGCGAGCCATACCCGGAGGAAGCAGCAGCATGCTCTGCTTTAAACCATAGCCTAAGGAAGTGGGAGCTCTGCTTTAACTCCTCCCTCCCTTCATGGCACTTCCACCCTATCCCTCCCGGAGAAGGCAGTAACCATTGGCCCTCAGGTGAGGGCCAGGAGAAAGGGCCACTTCACTATCCCCATATAAGCCATGCTACAGTGTGGATGGTTATTCCAGATTTGGTACAAGGAAGAGCAGACGAAGGAAGCAACGGCTATAGACCACAAGCCTTGATTCTGGGGGTCCATCTCCTTTGGAAACCTCTTGGCATGTTGCACAAAGCAGCTGTTGGATAAAATGCAGAAGGGTTTGATCCCTGAGCCTTCCAACCATTCGGCTGCTATATAAGATTTTTCAAAAGAAAGTGGCAGCTGCCACGGGGTTTTCGATCTTATTGTGTCCATGTGGGCTAGGTGTGCTCCGAAGATGCCCAAGGAGGCTGAGGGGCTAAGGCGCTTTCTTTCTGGATTGTGATCAGACTCAAGCAGTTTTGAGCAGGCACGCAAGTACAACTCTCAGCACCCGCGGGGTGTTAAAATAAAAATAATTTAAAAAACCCAGAAAAACAAACACAGAGAAAAAGGCAAATGAGGCATTTGTGGAATTTAGATGCCTCCAGGAGCTAGGTGGTGCCTAAGCTGGGGATTTTGATTTTGCAATTTTGAATACTGCCTAAATGTCATTTGTTTTGGGGTTTTTTTTCTTGTATCAAGTCTTTTGCTCCTCTCTATCTTGTCCTCTCCATCCATATGGACACTGGTTTTGCCGAGGTTTAAGACAGTAAGATAAAAAGATGAATGGCCTAGGCTGCTCAAAATTGCTCATTAAGGCTGATGTGCTTTCAGATACTCTGTATGTGTCTAACTACTGGAAGATGGATGAGTCTGCTCTCAAAGATAGCTGGAAAGCTCTAGTGTCCAAAGATAAGGGACACAGAATCACCAGTAACTAGTAGTGTAATATGTGACCTGTGTGATTCACTAGTGGCACTGGAAACTGGTCAGGTGAAGGGTCAACTCCAGCTCCATATTCTCATCCTAACAAATCGAGCGCCAGGCACAGTGCCACAGGAAAGCCATCTTTTACTACCTCCAAAGAAGCGGATCTTTCCCCCAGACTGCTGTTCCTGAGCACTATCAGTGAGCCTCACTCTTGGAGTCCCAAGTCTTTCTATTTATATACAGCCTGCTGCCACGGATAACCTTGAAAAGCCCTATGTACAGTACCACTGAAACACCGGGGACTTCCAGAGATCACTGTCCAAACTCTGCATGGAGGCAGGATCAAGTATATTTAGATCATTCCTGACAAGGGTTTATCTTACCCATCCCTATAATTCTCCCTAAAGGCATAGCCTGCAGCCCCCTTACGCAACCACTTCCAGTGTACTTCTAATAATTTTCCTCCCTATCCACCTTAAATATTCTAGTTTTTCCTCCAGATTCAGCTCTATTTTTAATGCTCTCCATAACTGCCAACAGAAAAGAGTTGAGGACTTTTCTGTTTAGGGCAACCTCTTATGGCCTGGACCACAACTCCTTAGTCCTCGTGCTTGGCTCCCTGCAGATGGCCCTCAGATGCAACATGCTTCTACTTGCCCTCTGTGCAGGGTCTGCCTTGTGAAGGGCCCAGTTATCATGCTGCCTTATACAGGTGGATTTCTAGATGTAAGATAAACAGGTCTGGAAACTATTATGATCCTCTCAAATGTCTGTGGCCTGCAAGACTTGCATCCAGAATCCCAACAACATAAAGTTATTTGATCATCTGGATGTTATAAAGATTTTATATTTTACAATACTATAATAATATATACCATAAAGATTATAATATATTTATGGTATCTTACAGATACCATCTTTATATATAATATCTTTATGGTATCTGTAAGATATTACTTACCACTTGTAAATTGTTAAAGATTCCTAAGACACATCAATAACTCAGTACTCCCCCCTATCCCAGCACTCACTTTATTTCATAGATACCTGCCAGCCCTGCTCCTTTATCCTCTTTACGGGTATTCTCTCATACCCCTTGATCTAACAGCAGCGTTCCCCACAGGAGTCAACAGGGACTGTATTTCTCTCCCCTACCCAGAGGCCACCGATGGTGACACAAGGGATGTGCTCAGTTCAGTACGACTGAAGATAACCAGTGTTTCACATGCAGCTGCACAAAGTAGAAGAATCTTATTTTCCTAGTGTAGCTTTACAAAGGAAGTGAAAAGAAGGGACTGAGATGCCATGGCAGCTAGAACTACTCCTGTTTGAGTTGGACACTGCACCAAAGCTGTCCCAGCACGACCATTACAGACCTTTGAACTTTATGGGCTCTTGTCAATTCTGTCACCAGTAAAGGATGTCCCACAATCATAAACAGAGTGAAAAAAAAAAATCCACTTCCAGCTCTCAGCAGAGTACTTGTGCTGACAGTCACTCTACTCAGAGAAGGTATGGTGCATAGGTGGGTACTTGTCTCCTGCTGGCACTATCACTACTATTTTCAAGACACAATTTCAAGCTCACCACTGAACAGAAGTGACAAACTGCAATACAGTACAGAAATAATGTTGCTCATCCAGGAAATTAGAACTCTGTGTCTGACACAGTGTATTGCCCTCATGTGTAGCTATGAAATACAATGGGCATCAGCAGCAGTGGAGTGAGGCAAGGGAAGAGGCTTACAGCTTGAACTTTTACAAGTCCAGGCACTCAGACATCCCAGAGTACCACGTGAGCTTCTGGTGACTTGTACCTCTCAGGAAAAACAATGGAGTGGATTCTGTTCCATGCTCACTGTATGACTGCAGGCAAGTCCTGCCACCCCTCTGCATCTCAGCTGCTTTGTACTTAAACTGAGAGTAGTACAAGAGTACAACAGTTTCTACAAGAATAGAAAATATTATTTTTGGAAGTTCAAAAAAAAAATACTCAAGGCTTCTGCATGGAAGCCATCAGAAGTCTCAAACATAACCACTGATATTGCCGTGTCCAGGGCACACTACAGGAAATTTGTCAGAGCCTCCCAGCAATGCTTGAGGAGGTCCCAGAGTACGTTCATTTCTGCCCCCTTCACACCATTTCCCCCAAGAATGAGCCTTGTAGACAGAAGGGTTTCAAAACACAGCTTGAGTGCAGGAACTGCAGACATATTGTGTCAGACAGGGGCTTGGTGTTGAAAGAACTGTCTATATATTCAGCTGCATATTGTTACAAACATTTAAAGAAGCTGCTTTATCCAAAAAGGAAGGACAAGTTCTTATCATTATGAAAGCTGGGGGGTTTCCAGAGTTGCTGGTGTGCCAGCAAATGATCCAGAGCCAGGACAGATAATCACGGTAGAAACGATAGGAAAAAAAATCTACAAGCGCCTGAGGACCACCTACGCAACATCTGCATGTCTCATAAACCAGGTGTTGCTCCCTGAAGCACATCATTTGAGCATGCATGCAGCGTGCCACTCCTACCACCTCCTGGCTCCCACCAGAACAATGTCACGCACTGCCTACAGCTACGTGCAAAGCCCATAGCGCCAACCCCCGTTCAGAGCAATCTGTCATTTACCCAAGAATATGTTGTGTCAGTACAAAACTAGCCCACAGCTGGGAACTGGCAGGAACATATTTGAGGCATCACACTCTACAGAGGAGGAACAGGAAAACTGCTTTGCCCGCAACTGCCCAAAAGCAACTGCGGCAGTTTAAGCCAAAGACTTACAGGGAGGCACAGGGAGAAGTGAGGGCTCAGGCTCCAAAAGAGACAGATCTGCACTCCAGAAAACAGGCTACAGAGCACTAAATGCAAAGAGAAGTTTATCTCAGCAGCAAGCTTCACTCTGCGTACAGATGTGCTTTCTTTATAGAGGTGAATGCATCTCGGTATGCCCAGCATCTAGTGCGGCTCTGGTCGCTTAGTCTGTGGATCCTACCATCTCTCCTTCATGCATTAGCTGTTCTCAAGAGCTAAGGCTGAAATCCTGGCAATAGTTCCCCTCTCTCTTTAAAAACAAACAAACAAAACAACCAACAAAGAAAAACAAAAAAAGAAACCAAACCCAATCCCTAGTCAGAAGCCTGCTATGCCACAGAATGAAAAAAGTGTTTAGCTTTCTGCAGGAAGAGATTATATTTCTTCTATCAGGTTGAAGGCGGTCATGGAATGGGGTCCAGAACCATCCACGCAGTTCTGGACGATTTTTATTTTAATAAATATGCATAACTCCAGGGGAAAAACCTCTGTCAATACAAATCCTATGGAAAATATTGCTCCTGTAGACAGAAGAGAGACCAGTTCTGTTTGTGTATTCAGGCACTGTATATATGAAGATATTTTAGAGGCCTCTATACTTAGCCATTGTGGTTTTGATCTTTCCCAGGCCAGAGGTAGCTGTGTAAGCATATAGTCAGCACTGGCTAAACAAGTACTTTTAAAACCATACTGTTATTACCAAGTTAGTTAAAGAAGGCTTTTTTCTTCTTCTTCTTTTCTTTTCTTTTTTTTTTTTTTTTTTTTTTTTTCTGGGGGCAGGGGAGGATGGAGAGGAAGATCTGTAATTGAAGACAAAATAATAAAAAACAAAACAAAACAAACCCCAAAACACCCTTCTAGCCCTTAGAGTGAGATGTGGGGTTTTTCAGTATCTCTTTGTATTTAACTGCAGCCAGACCACTTCAGGTCATGATCTCATCTGATCTCAGCAGCATGGCAGCGCTGGGTCTTGCCAATACTCCAGGGGAAACCAGGGTCCCTCGGGAAGCGATGGGGGTGACTCAGGCAAGCGGAGCTCCTTCCTCTGAGTCAACATTGAGCCAGTGTTTCAGCATCATGCCGGAGGGTGCTGACCTGCTCCGCACGTTGTCTTTCAGAGGAAATAAATGGCTGCCTGACCACATTTGTGGTTATTAAAGACAACATGTCGCTTTACACAAACATCAGCATTTGGCTACGTGACCGCTCCCTATGTACGTAATTACATTTCTGCCTTCCTCCACTTTCTGCCCTGAATTGTTTCAATAGCTGCTGTGTTTCACCCAGCCCTAAATGCACTTTGGTGGTCAGAGGAGAAGTTCCAGCAGAGCCCAAAATTAAGAACCTGGAATTTTATTGCTGACTCCATCTTTGGTTGGCCGCAAAACCTAAGCACGTCTCTTCTACCTTCCCTTCTCCTTTGTTTTCCCCATGTGCAAAAGGGAGCTCATGAGAATAAACTCTTCTGTAAAATGCACCGAGAGCTACTGGTGGAAAACCCCATGCAAGAAAGCACTATAAAGATGAATTATGAGAGATGGCGCTGTTAATTAGGTATGCTGATTGAACATTCTGGGATTTTTTCAGTAGAAAAGGGTCATTAGGGAAAATAAGAGATTTGTAAAGACAGCAGTAAGTCTTCTGCATTTGATATAATCATGATCTACGATCTTTCTTTAATCCAAGCGTGCCTTGGATTACAGAGAAGACAGGTACTTCCCCCTTTGATGCAGATGAGTTCAGTGATGCTTACTCTACAGCAAGTACTCTAAAGGTGTGGAGCATAGCGGGATTTTTTTTTTTTTCCACAGGCAACTCTACTGCCTATAATTATCTGAAGAAAAATTCCTCCTCTTCTTCCCTAATCCCAGTGCTCTGTTCACATGCTACATTTGCTCTGGGGACTCAATTTCAGAGCAGTGTGACATTTACAACACACAGTCCTAAAACACATGAAAAATACACCTGTTTCTGGGATTTGGCACAAACTCAGCCCAGGTTCACCGAAAGGTTTGCGACCCTTCTGAGCACAGCTGGGACCAAGTTACAGTTTTGCCTTGTACTTTGTGGCTTGGGCAAAATAAAATCTGATCAAACTTGGAAGATTTTATGGAGATGCACTCAGAGATTTTGAGTTCAGTTCAGGTGTAAACTCGGTTCAAAACTCAAGAGGCTGGAAACTGCCTTGAATGTAGAGTGGCTGAAGTATCTGCATTTACCTGCATGGCAAAAAGGATCAGCTTGACATGGATGAGAGGGACTCAATAGCAGACCTGACCATTACTGACACTGAGACAGCCATGAGCATGCTACTACTGTAGTTCAAATCAGGATGCAGTTTGGAAGCAAATCTTCCATCAATCCCCCTACCCCTGTGGTGGTCTGCAACTTGGAGCAGCCTTAGAGCTCACAAACTGGATTCCCTCTGGATGAAACCGCACAGGGAACTGTGCTTGAGGAGGACACCTTACATACCTCCTCCACATCCACAGAACCAGACAAGAGTCCAAAATAACACCCTCCCACCCCACAGTGCTATTGTGTGTTTGCCAGGTCTTCATCACCAAGTGTGCACCCTGCAGACCCTCTGCTCCTGGCCCACTCTGCCTGCTAACACGGCCAAGGCCATCAAAAACTGGGGCCCAGCCATCAGAGAACTAGAGTGCAGAGGTACTAGCAGTACCTGGTTACTTGGCATATCTGTTTATGAGCACCCTCTGCTGGATATTACAATTTCTTCTTCCCTCCAGGCCAGTGATGCTAGCAGGCTACCTCTGATAAACCAGCAAAACACTGGGATGTGGAAGCAGAGAGCCTGTCCTGGGTACCCCAGCGTACAACATGCCCAGCACACTGGGGGGGACTACTGTGCACCAGTATATCCACAGCAAGATAGACCAGTGTTCATTCAAAACAATCGAAGCCTAAATACATACTCATAACAAGGAAAAGTCGAACCAAACAAAAGCCTTCCCCACACGACCAAGCTGCTTACAACTCACTTCAGTCTGAAAAAAAACATATTGCTGATAAAAAGATGCTAATGCAACACCCAAAAATGCATTCCCCAAGAGGAAGGGAGGCCATATAGGCTCTGATGTTGTAACATTTCCTACTGAGGCTCAGACCTGCAGAGGTCACCTAACCACCCCGACACTGAGGTAGATGACTAGCAAAGAGGTAACCGAGACAACTGAGTTGGTGGTTTGACAAGGTGGGTGATTATCATCTTGAATCTATGGTCTGTGAGGACAATAACAACATCCTCATATGCCACATCTCAGCCTTCAGATCATTAGAAAGTTGTGTTCACCTCCGATTCCAGCCAGGTTTATAGCAATTATTTGATGCAGAGGTGTTGGAGAATGTGAGGTGAGGCTCAGGCAATGACTCTCCTAGGCTAGTGTCCCCTGTCAGATGTTTCAAAGGAAGGTATTAGAGGTTTATGGGGCCAGGAAGAGCATTTAACCAGCTGCAGCTGGAAAACTGTCAAGGAGCAGGAGGCTTGATACCTTCTAAAACAGCTAGAATAAAATTCATAAGCTGTAAGTTTTTTATCAATATAAATGTCTAATCCTTTCTGCATTCCACTATGGTCTTGGTCTCAATTATTTATGTGCTGTAAGAAAAAATTAAGTTTCACCTATGTCAGATGTTTTATTTCCATTTCATTGAAAACCTTACATTACGTAAAAGTATATACAGGAATGCCTGGTTTCCTTCTCTGTACTTCCACGTTTATATACTTCTGTCATGTTGTTTTTTATTACTCTTCACTCTAACTAACGATGCGTAATCTTAGAGAGCTCTTCACAGCTCTAAGCATTTTCATCACCTTCTCCTGCTAAATATTTGTAGCAGAGTAATCGGAAATGAACATATGATATTTTACTTTTAAGACCAGAGTCCCAGAGAATCACCAAAGAGATCCAGCACATCCCCATTGCCTTCTCCTCACCCAAAGCAAGGGGAGCAACAGAGGAAGCAAGGCTTATTACATCGGACCCTTTCACACTGCAAAATTCATGACTACTGGAGGAGCAATGTGCTCCTGTACCACACCAGCCAGTGTCGGCTGTGGTAATGCAAACGAAAAGGCATTAACCCTGCTCCCTGCTAGGAAACAAAGTCTCCCACTCATTCCTTACAAAAGTTAAAGGTACTCATTTCTGAGAGACTTGGGGGGTGGGTAGATATGTTCACTGCAGTTCTCCAAAGATAGCTCAGAAATAACCTGGGAGGATCCCAGATGAAGGCTGGGTGTCTTCTTACATCTGTCTGGTTTGGGAGATGGAGTGTAAACAGTGGCACATTAGCTTAGATTAATTACAGACCACCGGTATTTTGCTTTCATGTAGCGAGCTCTGGGAACATAACACCGCTGATAATTAAATAGCGCCTTCCATCAAAAGGCTCCAAACCACCCAGCAAACCAGCCGAGCTGTTAAGGCAGGGCTGCTGGAGCGGCACACAGCAGCAGCTTAACAGGACGTAGGAACACAGCACACTTGTTTAGGAAATGAAAAATTTCTACTGAAACTACAGAAGGAATTATCACATGTTTTATATTACATACTGCACAGTAAAACCTGGGCAGGATTAGCATCAGTGCCAAGAGACCTTCACTGGTCAGAAAACAAGTTTTATATCCCACGAGAAAGATCATTTCTCCCATGACACGACACCTTATTTTTTCTTTTTCCTGGAACATTGGCTCAGTAATGACTGGGGAGGGCAGGGAAGTTGTCTCCTACTCTGTCTTCTGTAGCTATGGGCTTTCTTTGTGGCTTTCCCACACAGAATATGAGCAATGTGCAGGTTTTATTTAGGAGATGACAGCTCTCAGGTAAGCAAGGGTAAGAAAATACAGAACAGGAGATAGATGCCAACCGAGAAAAGCTCACAGCACTGGGGTTAATCTTCTGTGTTACCACATCCCCTCCTTCCCCATCTCCTTCCACACACACCACTGTGAGATTTCGTGCTGGGGTCACCAGCAAAGCACACCAGTCCAGTGTCAGTACTGGGAGGTGGATGATCAAACCTTCACCCTTCTTCTTGTGTGCCATATCCCAGCTGGGTCACCACATGCTCTCTACCTGTTCACTTCCTTTTCTGTCCCCGCTCTTTCCAGTCCCCAGGCTGCTGTTCCCTTCTTGCCCCTCCTCCTCATCCCCTTGCAGTCAATGCCCACCAACGGCAGGGAAGCTCATGGTAACTCCAGTTGGCACAGCTGAATGAATTGCTGCTGTAAGGCCGGGCTGGTCCCCAAAATTGCAGCCCTGAACTTTTCATCTGTTCTCTGAAAGGCACCGGAATGAGAGGCCCACGCAGAAGCTGAAGGGAGAGCAGGGGCTGCCAGGATCTAGCCACTGCTTTACGTTCACATTTGCAACAGGGAGCAGAACTGGTGGAGAGGTGCATGTTTTTCCTGTCCACCACATCCTCTGGTGCTATCTCATATCCCTCTGCAGAAGGGACTGGGAACCTGCAGTTCAGGAACTCAGTATCTTAAGATCAGCTGCTCTTAGCAGGTAGTTTCTTGCCCTGGACTCCCAGGATACAGGGACTGGGGACATTAACACACCTTCCTTCGGCGCTCCCCGAGCCACTCTCAGGAACTCCAGCAGCGTTACTGATGGAGAAAACCACGTGCTGTCCTCAGAGCGCAGTTATCACTCAGCAATTTCACACAACCTGCCCTCTGTGCAGGCACATCGACTGATTCAGCTCATTTCACTTTCCTCAGTGGCATACAGGGCAAAGCCTCTGAAGCTCTTGAAAAAGCAAACACTTGGGCTGCAACCTGCCCACCTGTACGAGACAGCTGAAGTGACTGGCTAGGAGATGATCCATAGCAATAACGGGGGTAGGCAGAAGAACTTAAGGAGTAAAGAAGGAAGGAAGCAAGCTTCACACAGGAGCAACACCTATTTTTGAATAGTTA
This sequence comes from Pterocles gutturalis, assembly GCF_000699245.1. Classification (NCBI taxonomy): domain Eukaryota; kingdom Metazoa; phylum Chordata; class Aves; order Pterocliformes; family Pteroclidae; genus Pterocles; species Pterocles gutturalis. The sequence continues at coordinate 18,547 of NW_010109889.1, forward strand.
ATTACATGTTATTATAGTTTAGTTAATAATCTGAGGCTGACTACAAAGAGACACACACTTCCATCCAGCACCTCCTTACCTAACAGCGGTATCTTTCTGGCATTACCATGCAGACAGCCTTTACTTTCCACATAACCGTTCAATAAAAACCATGAACATGAAGTCTACACCACAGCATATGTTAACAGCAGCTGGAGCACGTGGCTGTGGGATGGCTGTTTGTGAATTCTGCCTAACCCTGCCAGGAAAATCCTCTTCCCCAAGCCCTGCCATCCCACTACTGAAACCAGGTAATCCCAGCTACAGAAGTTGTACTGGCTCCTCGGAGCTGAGGCAAGGGTACTAACAGAGGGACAG
>NW_010109889.1:18934-32651 GCF_000699245.1 Pterocles gutturalis
CAGATCACTTCACAGATGTAAAGCACCAAGGAACAAAGTACAGGAAAGCCAAGGAGATGCAAAACTGTCAAACTTCTACAAGAATATATACCGGGATTGTTCACTCACCTATCACCTTCCTAGAAACTGCTGGACAGTCAGAAAAACAGGACCAGGCACAGAGCCCACAAGGAAAGCTAATGAAAAGTAATTCTCATCTGCTCTCTCAATACTCCTGGGTTACAGAGAGGATAAACTACACCTGGGCAGCTTCAAATGGCATTGGTAATCCTCTGTGCTCTCTGCTGCTCACAGCCACCAGTGCCCAGGTGAAGTCCATGAAGAAAAGAAGGCACTCAGCCTTACCAGAAGTCACAGAGCCTGGGTTAACCCCAGAAATCCCAGTGCCCAGCCTTCGTCCTCACAACTGAATCCTCCAAGAGAAATCTGGAAGAGTTTATTGTCAGTAGCATGAAGGGCACACCCCAGAGCTCTAGGATTCCTAGGTGTAGACCACAACCCCAGTGTGCCAGTAGCTCTATGCCAGCAAAGCTGTATGGTTTTGGTCTGCAATGTATGGCTTGTGCCGCAGTAATACTGAGATGTCCCAATCTACTAGGCACTATTAACCATAAGGCAGAAATTATTTCATATCATCTTATCCCCATGGGTAAATACAAAAGGGAAGAGTCTTCTCATCTCCATTTTTTACTAAGACGGACGCATAGCGATACTGGCATTCCCCTCACTTATAGTAGCAGAAGGAAGAAGGGAAAAAAATGTATTCATCAGCCAGAGATGTGACTGCAGTACATCAGACATGCAGGCAGGCAATCCTGGCAAGCTCACAGAGAAAGAGCAAGAGTTTCCACCCACACATTTGCCTGGGTAAGTCCCCAAGAGTCCCCAGAAGGTTTGTGTCACCAATGCAGCTACACTTGCCCTGATGCTGTTTCTTGCATGAAGCAGAGACTAAAGCAAGCTCAGGTGTCCTTCCTTGTGCTTTCGGTGTCCACCCTTCAGCATTTCCATGCTACGGGAATACCTTCCCTTTCTGTGAAATCACTCCCACTGTATTAGCAGAAACAGCAGAGGAAGACAAGCCAAAAAGCAGGACTAGAAATTTCAAAATCTTAAGTCCTCTTTAGTCACCAAGTTGCATCTGTTCCTCATGCATTTCTTGGAGGTGTACATTTCTGTCCCAACATAAGTGAAAGACCAAGGACTCCAGTTGTCAGCATGCTGCCAGCGCTGGAGGTCTTTGATATATTTAGAGCGCGCAGCATCACACCAACTCCTCTACTCATTAAGCCATGACATTTGAGCTACAATTTTTTTTTTTTTTGCCTTATTTAAGGCGACCTATCTGAAGAAGCTGTCAGATGGTAAAGCTGGTTGCTGAACAAGAAAAACACAGTTGCCCCTGTGTTATTTTGTTGCTGCAACTAGTGTGGCTTTTTATTTAGAGAGTAGGTTTTATGTCTGTCTTGCAAGGACAAGCTCCTGATCAAGACTAAAATTCTGGGTGCGGTGACTGACCAATGCACCTGACTCAAAGCTGAAAATAAAAGCTGGCTTCCCACCTTAGTTTCCAAGTAAACTCCACCAAATGACGCAGCACCCCATACCACATTTCACAGGCAGTGGAGATATATTTAGCCTGGTACGCCCCTCCCAAAGCACGGTATAGGGCACAACTGGCTGAGCAGAACCCAGGAAGGAATACAGGAAAATGCACCAGGCAAACCATCCTCTCCTATGCAGTAGCGTGGCTCTTGTTCACTTGCTTTGTCTAAAACAAAATAAACAAACAACAAAAAGAAACAAAACAAGGAAACTTTGCAAGAGGGGTTTTATTTTGGGGTCAGGTGGCAAACCCCAGAGCTGCAATTAGGTCCTGGAAATTAGCAGTTTAATTTATTTGTGTTGATGGATGTTCTTTGTATTTCCACCCCAGCGCCAGATGGGAATGTAGGGGAGGAGAACAGCCTCTACCCTTCCTCCTCAGGCTTGTTGTCAGAGAAAATGGTGTAGGCACCACATGAGCATCATGGACATATCAATGTGTTGGGACTCTGCTTTCACGGATGTGAAATTCCCCCAGGGGTCACCCCAGGGCTGTGGGAGGGTCAGAAAGATTGGTTAGCTCTAGGAAGCCCAGGTTTTGCCCTGAGTGCCCTGGGGAGTGATGTCCTCCTCAGCCTCAATCAAATCAGATAGCAAATAAAACAAATGACGGTGATAAGGATAAAAGGCAGTGGCTGCTCAAAAGCAACTGCCACCTGCTGGGATTTAGTACCAGCAGGTTGTATGTGGGGATGATGCTCTTCCACCCAGAAAGCTACATGGAGGGCTCTCTGTCTTCTCCAAAAGTGCTCCCAGCTGCAGCACAGAAACACAGGGCATCTTCTTGGCTTCCATGCTGGACAATCTCCTGGCCCCAACTCAAAATATTAGACACTGAAATCTTAGTTGTAAAAGACTTCCTTTTATTTTCAAAAGTGGCAAGCAATCTGTTACGTACTGGAAATGAAACAAGAAATCAGGGCAAAATCTAATGATAAGGTTGCACGAACAGGAGCACCCAAGCAAGACCCCTATCCTCCAGCTTTCCCTAACATGGCTGGTTTTTCTTCAAGGCTTTTCACTCCACAGGACAAACTTTCAGTTTAGGGCTGGACTGTGAAGTGTGTGAAGGGTGCAAATCACTAGGGAAACCTCTGTGCAAAACACAAAGCAATTATTCTTATTATTTTTCTCATCCCCAAGAAGGAGGTGGGGTAGGGCCAGGGAAGGTTCATGGTTGTGAAAAGACTTTACTGTCTGAGTAACACTAGAAGCACAAAGACTTTTGATTTCTCGAAGTTGCGCTCTTTATCCTCTCCTCTGACAGTTTAGGAGGTTGAGTAGAGTAGCTGTCCCCTAGAATTCCCAATCTCTCATCCCTTTCCCCTCCTGAGTACTCTCTTGAGGCCACCTTCCCTGGCGTTCCCTCAGTCAAGAGAGGCCGAGCACAGCTTTTTGCTCCCAGCATGCGTTATCGTTGCCCCAGGCCAGCCAGTGAAAAGAGGAGACTATGATCTAAAGAGGTGCAGAGAGGAACTGGGATATGATTGTAATCACTGGTCCTTGGCCACCCTGAAGTACAGGGCCACAATGTGCCGAGACACGAATAACCCTCCTCCTGCGGGGACCGTTGGGCACAGCCGCTATGCCTGACTGCCATCCAAGAGCTAACCAGGTTTGGAAGTCCCTACACATTGGTGTCCTGTTTCACAGTTGTGCAACCACAGAAATGAGTAACAGCTTATAACATACAGCTTGAGGAAACCTCTTATCAGATTTTTTTTTTAAAAAAGCAATATAAGATTTTTCTCCAATTTGAGATTAAAAAATTTTTATAACAACTCTTGTGAATAATTCCTGTCCCGTAGGTTGCTTGTGTACGCATTGTGCCAGTATCTGCCACCTGAACACACAAGAATGACAGGCATGGCTTCTTATCCCTGACTGGGTAAGCACAATTCCTGGAACCAAATTTATGATACAAATATTTGAAGTTAAAATGTCAAAATTTAGGTCCCTTCAATAGTGTTTGCTTTAGCATGCTAACACTGTATCTGTGAGCATGTCCATTATGAAAATAATTTGTTAGAATACTCACAAAGAGCATGTAAGGCTGTTCAAACACAATCAAACACCACTCTTCTTCTAAATATTGGTCAGTACTAGCCGAAAAGTTTAAAATATTCTCCTAGCTCATCCTTGTTCCAGTGATGTAATGTTTGTCACAGTCCCGCCAATGCTGTACACAAGGGAGGTTTCTGTGAGAACCAGTCTTTTCTCCTTCAAGAATATGTCTCCTTCTCGTTTAGATTAATTGATTTCACACACAGTTGTTTATGTGTGTGGCCTCCCTTGATTTTCTGAGCTCTTTTCGCTCCAAACAAAACAGCTTAGGGATGTAGATGGAGCCAATTGCATTTTTGGAAGAGGGGAGATAACACCTCAAAGACAAACAGAACAAGACATTTCTTGCTTCAGAGGTTTTTCTCTGTTTTATGTTTTAAGGCACCTATACAAAAGCATGATTCTGGGGAACACCATAAAACTGCTTCAGAGACACACTCCACAGAGCCCAGCAGGAAAAAGTTCCTCACAATGGTGGGAAGGGGAAGAAGTAACTTCTGAGCAGAAAGATACATGGCAGTCTGCAAGACTGCAAGTAACAGACGACCAAAAAGCTGTCTCAACTTTTAAAACATCCCGATTTCATATAAGAGCTTGTAGCTAGACTGAGAGAGCACCAGAGTCCTCTTCCATGCATGGAATATGTATCCATGCACAGAATATGTGTCAGGCAGTTGTGCAGTGCACTACCAAACACTGGTTAGAAAGGAAAATTTATCTTGGGAAAGAAATCTGGATATTAATTTGAAAGCACAACAGAAGAGCACAAAAGATAATTGCCCTTAGCCTCTCCAGACCAGCCATGTGGACACACCACAGATTCAATCTGCAGCGAATTACAAGTCATCACACACAAAGCATTGAAGCAGCCAGACAGCAAAACGAGTGGAAATACGCTTTTGTAGAACTGGTCGGAGAACAGAATCTCTGTTCCCCAAGAAGGGCTGGGATTTCAGCATTTGCCTGCATCCCAAATAAGGATGAAAGGTCAAAATATTATACTATTTCATGCCACGAACAATTACAAACATTTTTGATTTGAAAATGCGAGGGGAAAAACCCCAAGGTATTACTGAGAGAAACAAAAAGTTCAAAATGAAATGCTGATCCAAAATGAGAGATTTTGGGATGTTGACCTGAAATTTAAACTCTTGTTTCAGGTTTCAACTTAAGATGACATTTAAGTCTGAATGTCAATTGGAAACAGAAATCATTAGGTTCTGAAACATCACTATGGAAAAAGATGTTTTTCCTCTGAAAATTTCAGTTTAGACCAAACCATGTTTTCTTATGAAAGTTTGTTTTGCTGCTTGGGGATCAGGCATGATCCAAGCTCCAAGCATACAGATGTCCACAACGGGCATATCTACACTGGGTACACACCAGAAATTTCTTATAGAAGTCCAGGAATTTGGCATACCTGTGCCTGGACTTGTTTAGGAACCTGAAATACTACAGAGCAATTACAGATTTTTATTTAGGGGAAAGGCTCCACATGGGTCAGATGAGTACTGGACAAACAGAAACCCACTTTGCACACAGATAAGGAGTAGGGTGTGTGGGGTTATTCACAGATGCCCTCCAAAGCAGCATCTCTTCATCAGCATACAAGATTACAGAAAGGTCTGCTTTGCAAAACCTTGGAAAGGAAAAGGCAAATGGGCCTCTGGAAAGGTAAAATTACCTCTAATCATTTGTTACTTATTTAATATTAATTCTTTGCAAAAAAAAAAAAACCCCACAAAACAAAAGCCAAATTCCAACTCTAGGAATGCACAAAATTTCTGAAGAAGTCTTTAGGTAGATGTACAACTACCAGCAACGTCTGCCCTGTGCGGAGATAACCAGCCAGAATTTTCTGTGGAAGAGGGGACTATGAGAGAAAGCAGTATATCCCAAACACGGCAGTGTAAAGTTTGACCAAAAAGGCAACTACGCCACTAACATCTGCTGCTTCAGACAAACAGGACAATGGCTATGAACATGCAAGTCGTGCAGCACAAAAACTGCACAGCAAGTCAATTTATGGCAGACTAGTCACAGATGTGGGACCTCAGCTTGCAAGTCATCAAGACGGTCTGGAAGATCCACTCGGCATGATGCTAAGGCATACTGAGAGAAAGCACGACCAAGGAAGGGGTGACAGGATAAAGAGATGAATTTAAAAGCATTAAAAGCCAAAGGCTCCTGCACATTTGGGCAGAGGAGCTGATGGGAAAATTAAAATTTCTTCAGGTGGAATCACAACCATGACTGAGCAGAGCAGCAACATCTGCCTGAGACTCAAATGGGGAATGGATCATGTGCAAGCAAATCTGTGGCTTTCAGTATCTTGCCGGACTGATGGACCCTCTGGATGTCAATCCCTAACTTGGGAATGAGTGTCACTTTTGACCTCTTTCAATCCCAGGCTGAGTTTGGAAAGCTACACCCACCCGACGGTGGTCTCTGATGCCTGTCCCAAGGATGCAAATGAGCCATAATTTCCACAGGGTCAAATCTTCCCCCATCCCTGGTCCAGCTCCAGCATACCCTACAGGCCATCACACACATGTTCTCTTGCACACAGATCTGCTGGATAATCCTTCCCTGGCTATGGACAAAGGGTTTGGGCTCTGTGAAGATTACCACCTCCTTTACCAGGAGGAAGAATGAGTTACTGGACCGGCTGAGAAATAAGAGGATAGTCTTCCCTGTTGCCCCAAGGAGGGGCGGGAACTTGTACAGGGCAAAACAGTCCCTGCTGGCTCAGATGGTGATGGTGAGCAGCACCTAGACACCTTCGGTCTGCTCAGCTCAGGATCAACTGCATGAAGTACAAGGTTCACCAACTCAGATCTCACTCAGGTTTACCAACGAACTCACAGAGCCTTATCTCTGATGTATTTGAAATACATTTCCTAGTTCAGCCTGGTCCATAAGCCAAAGTTAGGCTTAGCTAACACAAACTAACTCTGTCTTAACATAACCACTTTTCCTATCGCCTGTAGCTTGGTTTTATGCTTGACTTAGGAGCGTTACCTAGCGTCTACAAGTAGGGCCTGGTCCAGGCTATCAAGTTTACCCCACAAAACTTTGTTAGTTCATGGAGTAAAAAGAAATATAATAAAACCACATGCCTCCCAAGACCCCAGTGAACACTATTGTGCTGGCAAACATGCCCGCGTGGCCACAGCTGTGCCCTGCAGAAGGAGCTCTTGTTGCCTTCATTCATGGTCTTTGGAAAGGTGTCACAGCTACACGGACAGAAAAGCCTGGCACTGCCTGGCATGCCAGCACTGCTCCGGCACAAACACGACCTAACACAAGCAGCCAAATTCAGACAGAGATTGACCAGAGTAACTGCTGCCAATACGCGAGTCCAACCTAAATGGCACCATTTTCTTAGAAGATACAGTTTTACACACCTTGTCAACAAAAAGTTTGGTTGGGGTTTGTAAGCCATTGGAGTGCAACTGTCGTTGCGCAGAAATACAGACCCACTCTTGGATCATCTCAGCATGCTATGGAGAAGACAACCAGCTCTCAAGTCTTTCAGGACTGCGCAGGCTCCTTGGAAAATGGCACAGATGCTGAAAAAGCCTATACAGCTCCAGTAAAAGCTGAACATAAACAGTGCTGCACTTACCAAGCTTATCCAGCTGAAAAGTTTCTTGCCATTAATAAAAAATTAATAGAAGTTAATTTTGTACTTTGGCAAAACTCCCGAACAGCTTGTTAAGAATAGGTGGAAATGGGGAATAGTTATAAAAACAGAAAAGAAATTGGGACAGGTAATTGGTCATAATTCACAGGAGCACTCACTCCACTCTACCTGTATGGCAGGCTGCGAAATCTCCACAGGTGGAAAAACAGCTGCAGCCACCCGCAGGGCTGCAGATGTTGGTAAGAAATCTGGTTTGTAGACACCACACACTGGAACAAGAGCTGACATTTTGGTCCAAAACCAGAAGCCTCCACTACAGCATGTAGAGTAATGGGGCTACCTCATAAATATCTGCATCACCTCGATACAAGATTATAAATCTCCAGTTAGTTTTTGAGGATGCAAAGCCAGGCAGAATTGCCAGTGATGAGAGCCACAGGATACTCCAAACCTCTCCACCTGTGACACGGAACAGATAATGGCAAAATATTTACTAAACAAAACCCTGACATTCTGCCAGGACCAATATTTACAGTAATTATTAACAAATCCGGGCCACAGAATATAATAAGGAAACCTCTAGAATCGCTCTATCTGTAAAAAGAGGAGGAAAAAAAAGGAACTTCATTTTCTTTTGTACAGTATCAATTTTTTATTATTAGAGACAACTTCGGTGTACTTAGGAACACCTCAGAGAGCAATGAACCTGACAGGCACAAAATTATTTTTTCTGAAAAATGTTCTATTAATGAAGACATATTTAGGCTCATATGTTTCTCCTGCCATTCTTGGATGCATAACAAAGCAACGTTTTCACAGCTAAGTAAGGGAGATTCTCATTTAAATTGCTTTAGAACTCCAAATAGTCCATAGCAGAGGTGCTACAATGCTTCAGGACTCAGTGAAGCAATGATACCAAACCAGCCAAGAAGCTGAACAGAGAACTGAAATACTAGTATTGGTATGACTTTTGTTAACCCTCTGCCCTTACTGATGAAAAAAACCAACCCAAAACACACGCTCCACCCAACCACTTCAGTCTCTTTTATCTCCAATTGAGATGGGAGAGTTTAAAGAAAACACATTTTCCTCAAATGCTTCAAATAAGACTTAAACTTCGTATATATACACACACATATCTATATCTATAAAGTTACAATGTTGCTCTCCTTTTCTTAAAAATAAAACTATTAAACCCTTCAAGCCTTTCACATGAGCTATCAAAAACCACAAATTAAACTAAACCAAGAACTCTTTTTCAAATCCCTGAACACAACGGTGCCATGAGCTCTCCAGCCACAAACTGATTCCCACTCTAGGAAGACTCACTCCATTACAGTTTCCCTGCTAGAGATCTACATTGCGCATTATTTGATCTCATTTTGTTTTGCCTAATTCTTCTCCAGATGCCAAGATGAAGGTTTGCAAAATGGACTAGACATTTCGGGTAATCAAGTCCAGACTACTTAAGCCTGCCCCAGTGTCAGAAATAGCTGAACCTTGGAAAAAAATTGGGACCTTTGACAGCATTTCAAGTCAGATACCCCAAATCACTAGTCACTGCTGAAAACCTTGGCCTTCATTACCTTTCCCCTGAACACAAGAGTATTAAACCCAAGGCCACCGGGTTAGCTCAAAGAGCGACAGAGGAGGCCAGGATTCAAACCATCGCTCTCATGTGGTAGACCACAGCATTAGCTACACAACAACCAGGCATGCCCAGAAAAGCAGAGATCAATTAGGGGTCTCTTGCAGGGTTACGCAGGACATGAATGGTTTGATCCCGCTGCTTTTATTTAGATGAAGAAGGCTGCCAGGTTGGGCCATATTTACTGTCCCAAAACTCTGAAACTCTAAAGAAAGCAAATTCTGACCAGCCCAACAGAAACAGGAGCACTCCTTCTCCCCTGCTTCTCCCTCCCTCCAGCTCCTCTGAAGCTAAGGGACACACCACTTGGTTCCCAAACAAACTGGGACGACAGCCAGCTCGGGGAAGCCCACCTCTGAAAAAAAGCAAAATGAAGAAGATGCCTCCATGGGGAAGCACCTACCCCCACCACTGGGGTCCCAACAGATGCACCGTCCCTTTAGAGATGGCCATGGAGCCCCTCTGTGTGCCTGGTCTCCGTTTGGGAGCAACCACAGCCAGAAGGAAAATGTCTGTGGGCTGTAGCAGGACAAGGGAAGATTTCCTGAAGCCCACTGCAGAGTAAATACACAGAGCAACCAGAGACGAGAGAACAAGGGACCCTCTGGTCCCAAGGGCTGTCTAGTCCCTTTCTGAGCAAACAGATTTAAAAATAAAACCTACAAGCAGGGAGAACTGGCTTGCCCGGGACCTCGAAAAAGCCAGCGTCCGCTGGAGAGAGGGAGCAAGCAGAAAACCACCAGCCCAAGGCAGCCAGGAAACGCTGCAGCAGGAGCCAGACCCACAGCTCAGCCACAAGAGAACAGGTCGGCTTAGGATGGATGAAGCCGGCTGGGGAGTTAAATTTAGACAGGTAAACATACTGAGGGGAAGAGACGGCGTTCACACAGCCCTCACCATCCGCTGCTGCCAGGCCCTGGGGAGGACCCCCCCCAAAAAAACTGATCGGGGGGCTACAGCTGCCCCCAGAATAGGGTCGTCAGGGATGAGCAGGGGCAGCACCCAACAGCATGGACACTTTTCCTCATCATTTGCTCCAAGCACCTCCCCACCAGGCAGCGTCCCTGGGAAGCGGGAAAGCTGTTGAGAGAAGCATGCAGGATATCACAGCCTGCGGAGAGCTGCAGCCCCAGGAGCTGGGCACACATGGTGCACCGGGACCGTGCAAAGGAAAGGGAACAGGGAAAACCCAACCCATGGTGTCAGCATAGCCACTGGGGTGCCAGAGCCCTGCGGAGCTCCCTTTCTGAGGGAAAAAGGGGTAAAAGAAGAGGCTTAGCAATTGCTTGTGACACTTAATGAAAGAACAAGGAGTTAAGGTTTTGCAAACTCAGCCAAACTCTAGCTGGAGTCACCCAGGCCCCGAGGACTGGAGGGGACACACAACACGCCTTTCCCCACACTGCCTACAGCCCCGCTGCAAGCCTTCAAACTTCGCTGTGTATTTCACAGCTCTGAAGGACAAGTGATGGATCCCCATATGCAGACAGCCTGCCATCTACAACCGGCTCCCCTTGCAAAGCGCTTTGGCGGAGAGCGGCTGTACAATCATAAGGTGTACGAGAGCATCCCTACTTTGTGGAAACAGCTGTGCTGAAGAGCGACAATTTGCTTTCAGTGACCCCGTTGCTCTACCTCGCACAGAGCAGAGGAAGGCTTGCGTAAGCTTTATCAAGGCCTAAGCCAAAGCTTAGAAGGGGGTAGCGGATCACAGGGTCTGGTCTCATCTGTAATTCCGGCCATACGGTCTCAGTCAGTTATCTCCGCAGAGAGCCCAAGAGCTCACGCTCCAGTAAAGCGTCTTTTCCAAACAGACATGTGGTCTTTTTGTGAAGATTTTAAGAACTGGAGAAGCTAACGTTGCCTTTCGCGGTTTGTTGCAATGGTTAATCACCCTGCTGTTAAAAATGTTGCCTGTTTCTAACATGAATGCATGGAGCTTAAATGCCCAGCCACATGCTTTAAAGTTCTCCTCTTGAATTTAGAAAGCTCTCCAAGTACCAGCTACTCTCAGTGCTGCTGAAAGTGCTCAGGTATCACACCACACCACCTCTTAATTTTCTTTCTGAAACACTACTTAGGTCCACATTCCTTAAATCTCCCATTAGAAAAGGATTTTTTCCAGTCCAGGAAAAGTTCCCGTGACTCTTCTCTGTGCTGCCTTCAGATTTAATGAAGTCTGTATGCCGTTTCCCAGCGAGCGAAGGTCCCTTTCTCTGCAAAAAATGGAAGCAAATCACGAACTGCCCTGTCTTGTAAGACAACATGCCTTGGCTATCCGCATCCTGATTTTAGAAGCACTGTGTTTAAAAGTCTCTCTGAAATGCTTATTGTGTGTGTGTCCAATTAATTTGGAAATGATGAAATGGTTTTCACTCAAACTTTGATCAGCTATTAGAAAAGAAGATCTTATGAATAGAAACAATTTATATTCATTTAAATGAGCAATCCTGCAGTTTTCAGAAGAGACTGGTTTCCCTGCACGCCTTGAAACCCAAACCCAATGACTTCAGGACAAAAGACTCAAGATGTGAAGCAGTCCAGAAACAAAGAGGCCTACTGAGCTTGAGAAAGGAACAAACAGCATTAAAGGTGACTGCACTGATTTTTGGGGTTTTTTTTTTTTTTTTTTTTTACTTCAAAGTATTTGAAGTCCAAGCTCCTGAGGACTTCACTATACAAGAATGTGACTTTTTTCTTTATGAAGGTGTGTTTCTGGTCTTTGCAGAATAAATCAGGAAAATATAATTGGGACATACAATCTACCTGAAACAAAACAGGAACCCCCAACTTTGCAGACCCAGCTCTTTCAGAAATTCCATTTTTCTTCAACTGATGTCATGATTTCTGGCAGATTGGAAGGGAAGGGGCCAAGAGAGAAGACTTCTCAGGGGTGGGAGCCTGCAGCCACGAGTTCAGCTTCAGCTTTCCTTAAACAGAGGTTAGCCACACATGGAAGGAGACTTTTTGTTTTACGTGCACTAGAGACAGGAAAGGAGCTGCCTACAGCTACCGTGAGGAGAGGTGTGCTAACACTGAAGGCACAGGAGGAGCTAGGGAGGGACTCCTTTCCAAAGGGGAGCAAGACCTCATGGACACTCCTGGGCACAGAAACGCAAGTGAGCGACGGAGCCTGGGAACAGAGGAAGCCCATGGCTCTCCAGCTCTGCCTCCTACCCCATGCTGGCAGTTCAACGTCATGCTTTTCCCTTCATATACTTGGATAATTCTTTTAAAGAAGGAGGAGAAAAAACAGAGTACTTGGTCTAGCTTTGCTGCCACACATGGTAACTTATCCCATATGCTGGAGGCTCGGGGTAAAAACATTCCACCTGAATTCCTGCAGTGCTCAACCTTCACCTTGGACAAACCCAAGTGTCCGTGCACAGGGCATGGTTTAAGAGGAGTCCGTCCCTCCTGCCAACTTTGAGAAAGTTCATTTCTTTCTCTTTGGGAAAGAAGAGCATGTACCAAACTTGGTTCTGCTTTTTAAACAGCACCTGTGCATGTGACAGAAGACAAGCACTCGCAGGCTAAACCTGCCACCACCAGCTGCAGCTGGTGTGTGGATGCCCAGCAGTGCAGGTGGGAAGGCAGGGCAGCGACAGGCTTACGCCTGAGCATTGGTGCCCCCCTGCAGACCTGTCACCTGCAGGGGAGGGTGGGGACAACCTGAGATACACCTGTAACAGGCAGGGTAAATGGCTCTGAAGGGACAGACCCAGAAGGATGAGTGTAAAGGAAGGAGGTGCTTTGTGTGCCCATTACACATGTGTGGTGGAGGCTGTGAGGACACAAAAGCACAAATAAAGGACAACAGGAAAGAGCACTTGATGTGTAGGCAGGCAAGGAGGCACTGGTGCAAAATAAGGTCCACATGTGCGGTGAAGTGTGGCAGAGCAGATTATATCAGAAACGTGCAGGTGCACACAAAAGAACATGATGTGCATGCATCCCAGTTTTTGGCTATGGAGAAGATGAAGTGAGAATATAAATGCTGGTACATGAGTGACAAACAGCTCTGTCATGAAAAGAAACCCCACCCAACCTCAAAGATGAGCAGGTGAGTATGTGGGTACAGGTGGCACAGCAAGGTTAATGATGATCACATACTGGAGTGCAGGCAAAAGACTATTAAGAGGCAGGTGAAAACTGGATAGAGACTGGCAGGGACACTCATTTGGTGGCAGACGAATAGTACAAAAAACATGGGGCAACAAAGTGCATCACAAAAATATGTTTGGGGAAGTTATTTTACTCATACCACTAAGGGAAGTATTGCACCATAATTCCCAGAAAAAAAACAAGTTTCATAAAAGAGCCCGTTTGTTATAGACATAGCTGGGATGCTCATGCCCTGGTACCATGAGACTGGGCACACCGCTGCTGCTCGTCTGCTTTTCCAAGTGCACAAGCATCTTTTCCCACGCCACATGCCATGGCCCAGATGGCACATGCTGCCACGCCACATGGGCACGAGGGTGAGAAGGACGGTGTGGGCAGGGGGCTTGGGAGCCCTCGGGAAAGCTGCTGCGCTCAGCTCAGGGAAAGGGCCCTTATCTGAGAGTAACATCCCTCCACTCAGAGTAATAATATCCATCTTACCAGAGTAACATCTGGTTTGCCAAACTCGTGTCTGTCATGCCCGAGGAACATCTGTTTTACCGGCTCAATGTCCCCCACCCCAGAGGAGCATCCCTCGCACCCCAGCAGTGTCCCTTGTGCCAAAGTATGTCCCCTCACCCCTCAGAAGC
>NW_010109890.1:0-16003 GCF_000699245.1 Pterocles gutturalis
AAATAATAAAATAAAATAAAATAAAATTAAATAATAAATAAAATAAAATAAAATAATAAAGTAAAAAACAACCCCAAAGCAACAAATTATTACAGCATGAGGGAAGTCCTGAATGAAAATGATTGTTCATGCGAACACCAGAAATATATCTTGTCGTAAACTCAGTCCTCCACATCTGCTTCACCACCAGAAGATTCTTTATAAACAGCCTCTTTAATTTTATCTAACAGCCTGTTCGCAGACATGCAGTCCAAAAATACATCTCCTTTTCCTCCTCGCACTATGCTGAGCTTGGCAGGGCACCAAACATGAGGTTCAGCTCCTAGTTCAAAAAAGCCCTTCTTTAAGCATTGACTCTGAGCTTGGTTTAATAAAAACCCTGTCCTGCTTCCTCTGGGGAGCCCTAATGGGATGCAGAGCCCTGCACCTCTCGGGGGCTGCTCCAGATCTGCTCCATGTTGGGCAATAAAATAATTTCACTGTGAAACGAAATTACTCTGCAATGGAGCTGGGGAACGGGCTGGTGTTTTCCAGAGTGTCTTCTCCAAGGGCCACGAAGCTTCACTTTCAGCCGTGCCGTCCTCCAAAAATGGGAGTGCATGGAAAGTGGAGTGGAAGCTGCAGCCAGGCATGTCCTGGTGCCACTGGTACCCCAAGGGATGCCCCAGTGCTGCTGATACCCCCAGGGATGTCCAGTGCCACTGGTACCCCAAGGGATGCCCTGGTGCTGCTGGTACCCCAAGGGATGCCCAGTGCCGCCAGAACCTGGGACCTCCCTCCTGCTGGATTTGCCTTCCACAGGGGGACAGAGGAAAAAGCATCAAAGCCCCTAAAACAACTTCCAACCCCCGAGTGCCCAGGTGGACGATGCATCTGCTGTGTTCCCAGTGTGGCACTACACTGCTGAGCGCTCGTCGGTGCTTCTGAAGGAAAGACCGGGCATTCACTGAAATAAGGGATGTTACAGTGTGGCTTGTTCCCAAAAGGTCACCCTGAAACTAGCAGCAGGACAAGTGCCTTTGTGACTCCTGACACTGGCATTCTCAGGCTGCCGATTGCCTGGGAAAGCTGGGAGGGATACTGGCTGCCTTTTAAAAGCAGGGCAAAAATGAGTGATGGCATAGAAGATGAACTACCTCCCCGCTGGGAGGGCTGTGCCAAATTACAGGCCCAAACTTCCAAAGAAATTACCACAAGAAACACTGTGTAATGTAGCATTCATTGCAATGCAGGATTTGGTGCTAATTCGCTGGATAATTGAAAACATTTAATAATTATCCCATTTGACAAACCAAGGCATGGATTTCAAGCCTCAGAGTTTGCGGTGATAAAGAAATATTAATGGCCTGGTGCATTTTGATGTCCAGGGGAAGAGGAGTTTAATAGTTTCTCCTTATGGTTTGGTTGTTTATTTAAATTACTCAGAAGCTAAACCAGCGGCAGACATAACCAGCACTGTTGGGGGGTGGAGGGGGGCGTTAATAATAAGCAGATTTTATTTAGCATTGCAGCAATGGAGTAAATAAAAGAGGGGAGTTTCCTGAGTATCCAGTGAGGCAGATCCCATTGCCAAGACGCGGAGGAGAATCAGCAGAAATCCCCTGGAGCCCGTCCAGTCAGTTGGTCGTGCTAACGGAATCACATTAGCAGCACAGGTGTGAACGAAAGGGAATCGCCGCTTTTGGCAAAGGATGCTGCAGGTCTGCAGCAATGGAGGGACTCTGGTGTGGGGGATGCTGGTGGCACCCTGGGGTTTGCTGTCACCTCTCGGGAGGAATTTCCTGAGCAGTCCTTGTGGTCGTGCCAGGGTGGCTCAAGAGCTTTCTGCTGCTCAGCTGTCACTCCCCAATGGCCTTTGTCCCCTGCAATAGGGAGGGAACTGGGGTTTGGTGGAGGGGACCTCTGCCACCTTGTGCTGCAGCAGCCCCGGGGCTTCCCCCTCCAGTCGGGTACTGAGTTTCACTTTAGAAGGAACACTGGTGTTCATCCGATGACCACTTACTGGTCTGAACTTGGCTGATGCCTTTTGGCTGAATTTCAGCTGCACGTTTAAGAGAAACAAATTGAAGAGAGTTAATTGAAAGGGAGAAGCGGGTTTAGCTGACACGCTGCCCAGCTAGGAGCTGCAGTACACTGATCCTTCCTTTAACGTACTACAAGAAGAATGTAATTCAGTTTTAAATTAGACAGAGTATATTGGAAATCTTGCAGTTTTGTAAATCACATTTCAGAGGTATTTTATTTATACAAGCATTCACTCATTAGCTGTATCAAAATGCTAATGGTACCTGTGCATGCTGTGCAGGGGTTCCTGACATAACAAAATTTCATATCCCCGTAGCAGGGGTTCAGATAACCCCAGCTGGGGGGTACAGACGGACCTCCCTAGCATCTTTTTTTTTTTTTTCAGCCAGTCCCATGGCTGGTGGGGTCAAATGGAAAAGCCACTTCTGAGTTAAGAGGCTTAGAGGGATGCGGTGGGCAGGGGAGCAGGGTGTGGGCAAGCACTGCTGCCCAGGCGGTGAATCCACTGTCTTTGGAGAGTTCCCAAAGTTGGCTGGATGAGGCCCTGGAAAACCTCATGCCTCTCCAAAGCCCTTTCAGCCTCGGTTACTCTACCTGGACCTTCCAGGCAGTGACAATCTGTCTCCGAGCATCCCATCACTCCATACAAGATGCCCCTTGAAACCCCCTCGGGCAGAGATGCTGAAAGCATTTCTCCCAGCAAATCCCAGAGGAGCTGGCTCACCCTGTCTTAACTGACGCTGCAGGAGGAAGGAGGGTAGGAAGGAGGGCTTGAAAAGGTCACGCCAAGGCTGCCATTTCCCAACCAGCATGAAGGTACTGGTTGCCTTAATGCCCTCCAGCTTAAACACTCCGTCTTGGCTGTTGACAGAGTATGCTGTAAATTCAGCATTTCCTTTACCTAATCAAGGAGAGGGAGGACCTATTAACACCCGGGGAAAAATTTTTTTGTCTGCGGTGGCCATTCTTCCCCACGGATTGCTGATGGAAAATAGCAGCTTATGGGCAACCTAGGGCAATGTGGCCATAACAGCAGCAAAAGCAGAGGAAGAGAAATGCAGCCTCCAGTGAAGCTTAGGCAGTAAACAGAGAAATAACAGTTCTGAGACATCCGTAGATTTCCTGGATTCATTTCCCTCCTTTCCCAGCATTTTACTGAGCACTACAGGATTCAAGACATCATTATTTTAAGAAGATTTTTGACTTTTCAGCCTGCAAAAATCACCATCACTTGTAAATTGAAGGCATCGCTGTCTTATCTGGTCTGCAGCCAGAGGGGCTGGAAGCAATAGAAGTGTGAACTTTCTCCTTCATCTCAGAGAACATTAACTTCAAAGCCCAGCCATAAACTTTCAGATGTAATGACTATTTGTCCAAAAGAGAAACACATCAACTTGAATAATGACTGAAAGGTATAAAACACAGAGGTTACATTTGCTAAACACTTGTGAAAAATACGTGGTTATAGTTGGGTGCATGGGTTGTTGCAGGTCCAGCATCAAGTGATTTCTGTCCCCGAGGAGGCTGGGCTGCCATGTCAGAGCGTGCCCCAGCATGCCTTCGGGTGCAGACCTTCATCACCAAGCGGGGACCTTGAGGCTGTGTTGGCAGCCACACTGCTCCGATGCTTTTCTCAATAAACTGTGTGAGAAAACTGCTCTCCTTTCAGCTGCTCAGGCAAAGTGTTTAAGACTACCAGCACTTTCTCCTGTGTCCTTGCTCCAGCTGTGTGAGCACTAATGGGAGGAAAAGCCCCCCCAGGCACAGCTGCCTTGTCCCCTGAGCATCCCTCAGCTGCAGGGCATCGGGCCCCCAGGGGCCGAGCCCAGGCAGCCTGGCAGTGCTAACACAGCTGGGCACACACTCTCAGAGGTTTCAGACAACTTTGGTAAGATTCCACACATCCTTCGGGTTTTTTTTTGTTTGTTTGTTTGTTTGTTTGTTTTTTTAATATGCTCTCCTTTTTTCGGTCAAAAATACCCTGAAAAAAGAGAGTAAGGATGTCTTTTTGTTTCCATGGCTTGCATATGAAGAATCTGGAAGGAAGAAAATTTATATTATGTGACTTTTTTCCCCAGGGTAACCATTGCACATGCCCTTCCAGAGAACATCCCTTCTCCCCTCAGTCGTTACGGCTAGTGTGAGGAGCCCAGATCCCATACTCTTCCTGCGTGGTGGGTGCATGGTCCTTGTGCACAGCACACAGCGCTTGGGAAGAGCACTTTGTAGGATTAATCAGCTATTTGGTGAAAGTGTTTTTAAAATAAATAATTGGGAGGACTTGCTGCTAGCCACCGGCTCCTGCTTGCTGGGTCTCTGGGGCCAGGGGATGTGGTCCAGACCTGTGCAGCTCCTGCCTGAGGATGAAGAGAAGGAACTGTCAGAGTATGAAGAGAGATTTTGACAGGTCTGTAATATCCTCTGCCAAAATCTTTCTTGAATCAGCCCTGTGTGAACAAGCGAGAGCCCGGGAGAGCCGTGTCATCCTTGCAGGAGAGCCAGGCTCGCTGGGGGGCAGGTCCATGTGGGATGGGGGACAGAAGGCTGTCGCCACTGCCACGGGAGCAAGATGTCAGTGGTGGGGCTTGCCAACTGCTCCATGGGCTTTGCTGGCACCTCACTTTCCCCCTGCCCCATACTTGCCTGTCCCCTCATCCCTCTGTGAGGTGTCAAAATGCCTCAATAGGGAACTAAGGAGGAAAACTGAGCCCTCCTTGCTCACCATGCATACTTAGGTCCCCAAATGCCTTTTGTAGTGGATGGAGCCGGTGGGGCGCACCCAGGTCCCTTGCCACACAGGTGGTGTTGGGAGGAGATGGTGGCTCAGCTGTTGAAGACTCCACCTGCCCCTGGATGTGCTCTGGCCTCCAGGAGGTGAGTCACCAGGTGGCCTTCTCCAGGCCATCCCCTCTCCCCCTTCAGTGTCCCAAATGGAGCTCCTTCCAGCACCTTGGGGAACAAGGCGTGGGGAGTCATGAAGGGCTGGAACTGTGGGTGGCAGCAGTGGTTGAGATGACATTCTGTAAGTGTAAAGCACAACCACGTGCTGAATCCATCTGGTCACCCTCCTCCTCGTGGCACATCATGTTCTGCCCCTTCCCTTGGTCCCAGTGGAAACCCCAGGGACAAGGACAGCTAATAGGGGGTAGTGGTGAGGCAAGAGGAGCAACATGGGGGCAGAGAAGCCATTTCTTTTAAGGGGCAGCTGGCTTTACCCAGGTAAAACCAGCACAATGCCGGCAGGTCCCACATTTAGAAGATCCTCAAGGGTGTTGCTGAAGCACAGTGCGCAACTTCCCCGGTAACACCAGTGTTCGAGGGAGGGCAGCCAGCTGCTTGGCTCGTTCCCCCCTGTAAAGCCGTACCTGTACTGTGTACATAAGTCTGGTCTTTGCAAAGGGATCCACTATAGCAATCCCCTTCCCATGCCTGGAGTCCCATTTTCTGCCTCCGCTGGATCAGGTCCTGGGCTTCAAAGCACACGGGGAGCAATGAGCTGTTTTATTACACAGTCATAAAGCAATGGCCCTTCTCGGTTTCTGTATAAGTAATAAATAGTAGTTATATTTGTAAATGGCAGCCTGCCAGAGACTTTGAGTATGAGAAGTAAGATTTACTCTGAAAAAGGAAGAAGACAAGAACCCTGACAGCCTTCTACCTGGTTGTGCAGCTGTGCTGAAAAAGGTGTCCTTTGGAACAAAGGGAACCCTCTCCTGTTCTTCCCACGTGCCACAATGCTTCACCTATTAGACCAGATATTAGTTATCAGGCAGCAATGCTATGAACAGCACAAATGTGCACTTTGCTCTTCAGATGCTATGAAAGCCAGAAGGATGCCAGATTAGATTTAGGAAAGCACATATGGATGCCTTGCCTTCTCCTACCTTGCACAATTCCTTAAAATCCTCTGTTGCTCTGGATGAAGACAGCAAGCATGGCTGTGGACAATCACAGCTGTAGAAGCATAATTGCAATTGCTGTCTGAGAGCTGCTTAGTGCTTCTGATAATCCTTGAGACCTGCAGTGAGTGACTACAGTGCAAACAGAGTATTTCAGGGCAGGGATACAGTATATGAACAACTCTGCAGAAGGATTGAAAAAACCCATCTCTAGCCTTTCAGTGTTTACATTTCACTGAAGGAAGAGATGCTCTGAGGCACCAGCACAAGTTCAGATTGAAGCCCAGATTTCCCTACTCTGGGATTTCAGGCACTTGGAAAGCATCTCTGAGGCAAAGTCCTGTGCCATGGCTTACCCTGAAGGCTGAGATACCACCATATCACTGGCCAGAATTACACCACCAATCCACTGCCAACAAATCCTACCAGTTCACTTGGTGTGTTCAAAGAGGTTCAGCTTCCGAGGAGGTAATGGGAAGGTAACAGCAGTGAAGTCTCGTGTCAGTGTTGGGAACAACTGTCTTTCAGCAAAACATCCTTCTACATGCCATGCGCTGTGTAACAGATGGTACATCTGTTTCTATTTCCAGCATGATCTCACTAATCACTTTTTAAGAATCTAACACTCAGGGTTAATCAACATGAGCTGAATTACAGTAAAGGTTCCTACAGCAATGGAAAAATCCCGTGCAACTCCCTTTCCCCAAGTTATCCTCTTGGATAGTGGGGTTTATCCTCTGCCTGAGTTCTGCCCAAAGCCCCATGATCCATGAAAAGCCAGGGCCTCTCTCCAAAGAGCTTCTGCCTCTTCTGGGTCTTTGTCTATCTGACAAGGCAGATCTGCCACTAGTTGATTTTACTGTTCAGTAGTCAAGCTAAAAGCTCAACAAACATGATATAGGTCAACCCCAAAACCCTCACAGGAACAGAAGGGTGGATTCCCAAGAAGACTTTGTCTTCAGCCACAAGGCTATTGAACAAAAGCTATCACCCACTATAATCCACTGCCTACGACATAGGCTCAAAGAACCTATGATGCAAGTTCAAAACCCTTCTGGTTCTCATACAGAAAAAAAACATTTTAAAAAAGTTTTCCTAGAAGCAGTATCACATTGAGCATGCCCGCCAGCACCGGAGGCGTGTTGGGGCTGAAGCACAGCAAGGTGGGAGACTGGCTTAGCCTGGCCGTGCCTATGGTGCTCAATAAAAGCAGGCCAGGGCAGAGTGGCACTGCTGGGCTTGCAGGCACCGCACGTAGAGCTTGCTCCCTGAGGAGAAAATTTGTCTTCGCAACAGCTACTTGGAGTGATCCAAACCTGAGCCTCATGTTTAATGGAGAATCCAACAGAGAATGAGCAGAAGTCCAGGGCTGGAGTCCTTCCCCTCTTTTCTGGCAAGGTAGACATGTCTGTCAGATGTGCCTACACCATCAGAAATAGCTCCCCAGCTGTGTCGTGGGTCCTCATCTTTGTCCCCATCATGTCATTTAGCACATGCTCTCCTCTGGACCTGGACAAGCTGCTCCATCCCACTGCCAAGCAGCACTGCTCTGGGCATCACTACTCCTGGGGTAGCTTTCAAGAGCAACATGGGCAAGCTCTGTCTCCTGTCCCTCATGATGCTCTTCCAGGATGGTTCCACCAGTCTTTCCATCCTCCAGCTCTCCTGAATACTCTCAGGCCTCAGTCCAGGGCATGCAACACTCTCTGACTCTTTTCCTCTATGTAAACCCAACACTGGTGAGCTACAGCATTGTCTTCATTATCCCAGGCAAGTTGAGCTGGGATTAAAAAAACCTACAAAACTACAAACCTACAAAAATACTAGTTCTCTCTTAGGTCTGTAGGCAGAACAAACAAGGCCAAGCTGAGGGGGAGTCAAGTGCCATGTCATGCAGCCAAGGCTAACCTACTTTACGTGGGCTGGCCCTGAGAAGTGTGGACACAACCACTCTCAGCCACTACCTCCTGGCTCCCAGTCCAGCTCTCTGGGGCAGGCAATTTGGCCTTGTAGAAATTCCTGCTCTATCTGGTCCAATGAACAGTGTAAATAATTTATACGACATTATACCCTGAGCAGGATTAGGAGAGCCCTGCTGCAGGCTGTCCCACAGCCTGAGGTTTGGCCACAGTCCTAAGGTGTAGCAGATGTCAGTCAAATTCTTGCTCTGGCTGAGGCAGAGAGGGCATTCACACCTTGCTTCCCAGTATGACTTCTCTGGGCTTTCTTGCGAGATCAGCTTCAGAAAAAGTCAAAATGCTTCTCTTCAGAAATATCAAGGCAAGGCACCTTGATGTTTCTAATTCTATAGGTTAAATCTGATGAGTGGATGGCACACCAATGGGCAGATAGTTCTGGTCAACCAGAAATTGTGCTTTTCAGTGAACAAACTGTTCTTTAGTAAATCATTGTCTCTACTTGGACCCCCTTTCCCACTGCCACAGAAGAGGGCAGGGATGTTGCAGGTAAAGCTCAGTGTACGGATCAGCTCTGCTCTGGCTCCCGTCTAGCCATCAGCTCATCTCACCCTCTGCCAGTTCTTCTGCTTGGAGACACAGATGATTTTCAGTAGACTCCATGTCTCTCTGTGGGCAGCTTCTTCCTCAGCCACACCTCTCCCACTGCCATCAGAATGGCTATGTGAAGATTTGGTTACCAAACTTAATTTCCATATTGAGAACTTTTAGCTACTATAATTGGTGTCTGTATGTCCTTGCTTTCAGGACACAAATCTTGATGATCCCATCAGGTTAAACCATCTGTTATATTTTAAACACCTTCTTAGAGACAGGTACAAACACAGCAATGCTAATGTTTCTTATCACGACATGGCAATGGGTTTTCACAGGTGACTTAGCTGAGAATGGTCCCATGTCCTCTGAGGACACACTACTTGGCTCTGACTTTTTGCTGCCTCCATCACCATATACACCAGCATCAGTGAGCTGGGTCCCACAAAGCCCACTGGAGCCATCACAGGCCGTTAAAATGGCACTTGTAGGGCAAGAACTGCCTGCAGGAGGTGAAGGCCATGCATTCGTGGTTGTGCTCCTTTTAAAGCTGATTTATTTTAACAGGAATTTCTCAGTGCACAGCTAGCAGCAGTGGCCAGCAGACATGGCAGTGTCCAGGCTCTGCTTTGAGATCTTCAGGAAGCCTCTGGGGTAGTGGAGGACTCCTGGACCCCTTTGGGGACCACCTGGGTGGTGCTGTGGTTGAGGATGCTGCAGCCTCCAGTGGGGCCTGGCCAGCTCCTGCCGTGCCAGTGCCTCTGTCTGGGTTGAGCTCCTGAAAGAGGATGCAGCTCCACAAGGCTGGGGCTGAGGGACACTGAGGACCTCTCGCCAGGGTCAAGGAGATGCTCAGCTGCCCCAGCCCACCAGCAGCACTGGGAAGAGGTGGCCAGTTGCAGCACTGGGGACAGAGGCCCCTATCTGCTGACCCAGCCTGGCATCTAAGGAGGTTTGCTGCTTGCTGGGACTCTGGTTCCACTTTTCCATGAGGCCAGCAATGAAGCAGCTGGGGAGATCTGGAGCACATCAAGCATGGCTATGAGTCTCCAGGGATGAGGGCCAAGGCCACTGGGTCCCAGCTGTTTTCCTTCTCAATCCTGCTGTTGACGGAGAGGGCCTTCAGGAGGAGTGGATGGATTCTGCAGTGCAACTACTGGTTGTGCAGCTGCTGTTGACAATAAAGATTTGGGTTTTACGACTGTGGGACCCTCTCTGAGGACTGAGGATTGCTGGGAAGGGATGGGATCGACCTCACCAAATGGGACAAAAGTGGGCCAGCAGGCTAGCCGACCTGATGGGAAACAACTTCAACATAGGAACAACGGGAGAGGGACTTGGCAACCCACCATCAAGTGAGGAAGTGCTGGACCAGGTTGACAAGGAAAGGGTTCAGTGTGTTGTGTGGACAGGAGAGAGAGACATCATAATCAACAAAACAGGGCTGAAGGGGGAGAACCTCAATGAATAAGCACATAGATGATGAAGTGCCTATGGGAGAACTTTATGGTGGAAGCTCTCGTACCTCTTCTGAGAAATCAGCATGACTGGGTGCTTCTCTGAAGTGCCTGTACACTAATGTATACAGCATGGGGAACAAACAGGAGAAATTAGAGTTCTGTGTGCCATCGTAAGGCTACAATCTCATTGGGATCATGAGTCGTGGTGGAATAGCTCACTGCTATGGGTGCTGCAAAGGATGCATAAAGGATCTATGGGAAGGTAAAGGGGGAATTCCCTTGATTTGAGGGAAGAGTGGGAATGCATGGAGCTTTGCCTTGGATGGATGAGGAGCTAGCTGAGAGTTCAGGGATCAGGATTAGTGGGCAGACAAACATGGGTGACATTTTTGTGGATGTCTGCAGTAGACCACCTGATCAGGAAGAAGAAGCAGTTGAGGCCTTCTTGAGGCAACAGGAGGAAGCTTCCTGTTTGCAGGCCAATGAGTACATGGGAGATTTCAACCCCCAAAATCTGCTGGAAGGGCAACACACCAAGGCACAAGCAATCCAGGAGGTCTCTGGAGTACACTGATGATACCCATCTGACACAGGTCATTGAAGAGACAACAAGGGGAGATGATCTGCTGGACCTCAGAATCATGAACAAGGAAGAAATATCAGGGATGTGAAGGCTGGGGTGGCCTTGGCTGCAGCCACCATGAGACTGTGGAGTTCAGGATCCCAAGAGGAGGGAGCATGGCAAAGAGCAGGACCACAGCCCTGGCCTTCAGGAGAACAGACCTGAACCTCTCCTGACTGCTGCTTGGAAGAATCCCATGGGATACAGTCCTGTAAAGAAGAACCAGGGGAGCCGGTTGATTTTCAGGGATCATCTCCTGCAAGCTCAGGAATGGTCTATGCCCAGACGCAGGACATCAAGCAAATGTGGCAGGAGGCCTGCATGGATGAAAAAGGAGGTCCTGACAAAACTAAAACACAAAAAAGCACACAAGAGTGGAAGCAGAGTCAAGTAACAGTAGGAATAACATAAAGACACCATTGGAGTGTGCAGGGATGGAATTAAGAAAGCCAAAGTCCACCTGGCGTTGAATCTGGTGAGGGACATGAAGAGCAACATGAAGGGCTTCAATGACTAGAAAATGTGGGCCTGCTGGTGAATGGGGAAGAGAGGACCTGGCCATACAGAAGATGCAGAAGGCTTAGGTAGTGAGGACAAGAAGGTGACTGGGAGAAGTCATTATGTTTTTATGAAGGGGAATCCAAGCTTAACCCACTCAATGATGAGATGACTGGCTTGGGGGATGAGGGAATAGCAGTGGATGTTGTTTATCTCAACTTTAGCAAGATTTTTAACACTATCTACCATGACATCTGCATAAGAAAAATGATGAAGTATGGGCTAGATATGTGGACAGTGAGGTGGATGGAAAACTGGCTGAACTGCTAGGCTCAAAGGGTGGTGATCAGTGTCACGAAGTCCAGGAGGAGGCCAGTGCTACTGGACTACCCAGGGGACAATAATGTGTCCAATACTGTTTATCATCTTCATTAATGACCTGGGGGATGGGACAGACTGCACCCTCAGCAAGTTTGCAGAGCAGGGAAGGAGATTTTGATGCACTTGTTGCCTCTGCTGTAATTCAGGGGGACCTTAGCTGCCTGGAGAAATGGGATGACAGTGATCTCATCAAGTTCAACAAAGGGAAAAGTCCCACCTCTTAGAAGGAATAACCCCATGCACCAGTACACATTGGTAGCTGACTGGGCTGACAAGCAGCTTTGCAGAGAGGACTTGGGGCTCCTGGTGGACAAGCTGACTGTGAGCCAGCAATACACTCTTGTGATAGAGCAGGCCAACAGCCTCCTCAGCTGCATTTATGAACACTGTCATTAGCAGGTCAAGGGAGGTGATCCTTCCCATCTGCTCAGCATTAGTGAGATGCATCTGGGGTGCTGTGTCCAGTTCTGGGCTCTGCAGTACAAGAGAGATACGGATGTACTGGAGTTAGTCCCTTGAAGACGACTAAGTGATTGGGGCAACTGACGTATAAGGAAAGGCTCAGCGAGCCGAGGTTGTTGACTCTTGAGAAAAGAAGGTTCAGGGAGGATCTTACTGGTGTATTTAATACTTGATGTTGGGAGACAGTAAAGAAGATGGAGCCACACTCTTCACAGTGGTGCCCAGTAACATGACAAGAGGCAAATAGCACAAACTGAAATACTTTTTTACTGTGAGAGTCATTGAACAACAGACGTTGCCCAGAGAGGTTGTGAAGTCTCCATCCTCGGAGATACTCAAAACCTGACTAGACACAGTTTGGATCAACCTGCTTTGGTTGACTCTGCTTGAGCA
The DNA here is from genome assembly GCF_000699245.1 of Pterocles gutturalis. Taxonomy (NCBI): domain Eukaryota; kingdom Metazoa; phylum Chordata; class Aves; order Pterocliformes; family Pteroclidae; genus Pterocles; species Pterocles gutturalis. Next base: position 12,251 of record NW_010109890.1, read on the forward strand.
TGGAGCTTGGCCTAGGCAATCTCCAGAAGTCCCTTCCAGCCTCAACCATGCTGTGATTCTGTGAGATCTGTTTAAGTCTCCAGCATAAAGCATAGTTATTTTCAAGTATTCCATCAATTCTCACCTCGGTACAGAAAATTTGACTTTCAAGCCCAATAGCACATTGAAACTTTACCAAACCTGTAAGGCCAGAGTTTCAGGAGAGCTTTAACAACCTAACAAACCAAGTACAAAATGTGTCATGCAAGTCAGATGTTTCTATGGCAACAACCATATGATCAAAAGTTTCTCAAACAAAACCATTTGCTGTCAGGACAGAGTGGAGCCAAGTCAGTGTGATTCAAGTTTTTAGAGTCAAATTTGTAAAATGTAAGAAGGAGTTACTTAGTGCCACCCAGTGTTGGCAGCTAGAAAAAGAAAGGTTAAATATGGTTACAACTGGGTGTAGCCCAGTGAAACAGGAAAAAAAAAATCCCTGCTCTTGCTTTCTGTATCAGGGGTGAGTAATTCCACAGAAGCTGTGCAGCACTGAGGTCCAGGAGACGGCTGTCCTGTAGCTGAAATGCAGCTTAGCCATCTTGTTAAAAAAAATCTTCCACCTTTTATACTCATTTTCAAAGCAGGTAATCTGTTTGAGATGCAGATGGCCTCTTTTGTCACAAGACTCACTCCTCTAGTCTGACGTCAATCTAGAGAGAAAGTTGTGCTGACTTTTCTGGTTAGATGTTCAGGAATTTAGATGAGCAACAACTATATAAGAGGTGTCTCTTTCCTAGGATGAGTACAGTTAAAACATTACCTCTTTTCCCCTTTATCTCAGATCCTGCATCTGACCTGCCTTTTCCTTGAAGCCTTTTAAATTATACAGGATCTCACATCTATCAGACACAGAAATAAATACTCCCCCATTTATGATCTTTGGATGACTGAATAATTGTACTTATGCTTTTGTCCTTCAAAGCACTATATAACACCAGGTAAGTGTCATTTAACAGGCATGGAAAGTGAGGTGCGGAGCAGGCACTGTCCTCCCCATCACAGCAGAGAGCTGGGTCCTGGCCAGAAGGGGACAGAGGGGACCTGAAGCCCAGAACCCAAGTGAGAAAGAAGGGAAGGGGAAAGCAAGGCACTGAGATGCCTCGAACCCACCAGACACAGGGGCAGGAGTGAGGGTATGAGGGGATCCTAGGGTCGTGGTTTCATCTGTAGTGGCCATGGCAGAGAAATCCTCCTTGTAGCATTCTAGGCTCCTTTACTCTGCCCTGAAGTAGTCTCGTTGCCCAGAGAAGAAAAGACAACAGCAGTGTAAGTGGTTCTCTGCCTGTTCTTTATTTCAGTCCCTAGAAGACAGAGGGCCAAGGAGAAACTGACACAGGAGTTTATCTCAGATGGATACAACAAAAAAACAGTAGCAAAATAGAAGGGTGGCTGCCCTCTGAAGCAACCTCACCTCCTTGAGGTGCCACACTGCTTACCTCTGTTTCTGGGTGGGAGGGGTCCCTACTGGCATTTTTACTTTTTTGTCCCACCCATGGAACCACCTCCCAGTCACACAGTCAATCCCTTGGATCTGTGCCTGCTGACAACAAGCTTCCTTTCTCACCTACCTTTCACTGAGCACTGGGAAACGGGCCAGGTGATGCAGCCACAGGTCATGTGCTGAGAACTCCTCTTCTAGGGCCAACACACTTGTGGTGGTTTTTTCTTTTCTTGCCAGTCCCACAAGGTTCCTAGATGACCTGGGAGCTGGGCTGGCTCTGCTGGCTTCCATAGGAAGACCTCCACTGTCATTAATTACATCTGCATGTCTCACTAGGGCCCCACATGTCCTTGGTGCTCCCCACATCTAAGAGATTCCCAGTCCTCCTCCCACAGAGCTCACAGTTTAAGCCCCATGGTGGAAAATCACTAATTCCTGTGATGACTGTTCAGCCTGTGCCTCAGGAATTCATTAAAAAGATAATTTTCCCGAAGAGGGGCCACAGGACACTGTGAGCACAGAAGGAGCTGGGTGGAGGAAGGAGACCAGACAACTACAGCAGTCATGGAAAAAAAAAAAATCCATGTGTATCCCCCCAGTTCAGAAGGTTTACAGAATAGGTTTACAATGAGAGACTGTCCCTGTTCCAGAGGTTTTACAGTCACAGCAATCGGATGAAATAGCAGGAAGAGGAAAGGCAGAAGCAGGAGACCTGGGAGTCCCAGTGTTACACAGAGCAACTCTGCTCAGTTTGCAGGTCCAAGGCATTTTTAAGCCTATAAATAAACTGGGGACGTTAATGATGCCACTAATCCCCGTTGGCTGCCATCCCAGCTATTTTCAGTGGCGAGGTTACCTTGCCTCTCCCAGAAAAAGTAGGTCTCGAGGGGAGGGTCAGTCGAGTGGTGGGGACAGATGCTGCGCACTCGGGGCCAGCAGCCACTGCCCTTGGTGTGAGAACGCTGCTGCTGTCCCTGGCAGCGCACCAGGAGGAGGTGTCCCAAGTGCCAGCCCTCCTGGCTCCTGGTCTGGAGGGAAACACATGAAAACAGTCATCAGGTAATAAATGACGAGAAAAAGCAGAGTGCTGCTGGCTGCAGAGGGAAGCGTGTGACTGCTCCTGCCTGCAGCCCCTGCGGTGGAGACACCTTCTTCATCTCCTGCAAGGAGATACCCCCAGGGGAGACTCTCCACTCCTCTGGACACCCTGGAAGCCTGCTCCCATGCCTCTGCCTCTCCAAGGACAGAAAGTGGCAGGGCCCTGAGCTATGTATGGAAGAAGGTGGATTCAAGGAGGGGACAGGTCAGTGGGTCCCAGCACACCAGCCCAGGGCAGGGGGTGGCTGAGGTGCGAGTCCCTGGGGAGAACAAGGTCTGCCCTGAGAAAGTGTCTCGCCAGTCATGTACACCAATAGTGTACCCTCATAGGCAGAGAGAGAAAAGAGGTCCCCTTCCTTTCCATCCAAGGGGGAGCAGGAACGTCATAAACTCAAGACAGTGAAAGGTGCCTTTCCTCTTTCCCACAAACACCAGGAAAAACAAACAAACACAGATAGTTGCATATTGCTCTTCCATTCTTGCAAGAAGCTGGGCTGAGCTAAGTCAATGTATAGGCACCTCAACACATCCTTTCCTTGTCAGGTATGGTAGGACACAATAAAAGCTCCATCTCTCCTCTGCACTGAGGTCTGAACATGGGATGCTGTGAGGAGAGCAGCCCCAGGACCACGTTTACCAGGGAGAAGAGCAGCCCGACATCTGCCCTCAGTGCTCACACTGCACCCAGAGCCGTATGCCACCTATAGTGGTCTGGATGACACTTCCTATTATGTAACAAGTAGGAAAAATTAAGATTGTAATGTTTTTCTTACCTTAACAATGACATTCTGGGGTCAGTGTCAGCAATTTGTCCATGGAAAATCCAGGCCCCTTGACCTGGCTTGCAGCTCACAATGTGACCTGTTCTCCCCCTGGAACTGGTATGAAATGCATTTCATTTACTTGACTTTTGCTAGTTTTCCCTGATGATATCCACTGGACAATCTGAAAGCACTGTTAAATGTTACAGCTTCCACGCTGCAACTGCTGTCTACCCTCTTAGGGGTCATGCAGAAGACAACCAACTGAAGGCCTCTGAAGGACTCGGCAGCATGTGCATAGCGTAAGGAAGCAAGGCTTGGTGCTGCGTATAGCCAGTTTGGCAAGCAGGGACATAACTGGATCCCACACTGCGCTGGCTCTGTGAAAGTGTCCTGGGTTAAGCAGAGACAGAG
>NW_010109891.1:0-9535 GCF_000699245.1 Pterocles gutturalis
CTATGATTCTATGATTCTATGATTAAAATGAAGGTTATGCTGTGGAGGGGATGGTCTGTGTGGCTTTTGAAGCATAGTCGCATGTAGAACTACAACAGGTAGCCGCCCTTCTGGTATAATCTCAGAGTATATCAGGATATCATTAATGGTGGAAGTTAGCCCTGTGCTTTCCAGCTGCTAATATGGTTTATAGTACTAAGAAAATAAGTGCATAATAACTATAACTCTTAACTGGATAAATATTACAAAATGCTAAAGTAAGTATCAGACAATGAAAATACCCATAAAACCTGCAAATTTTGTGTATCTGCAACATGTTTGCTTTTAATTTAATTTCAGGGTAGTTTTCAGCAAGAAATTTATTTCCTTTTTTTGTATTCCGCTCCAGTATAAATGATGCAACATATGGAATTAGTTTCTTGATTTCTGCCCATTTAGTCATATTCTTATGTGTCATAAAAGAAATAAGTGTTCAACTTTTAAAAATATTTCTCAGAAACTGTAGGTACAGCTGTTTGTATATCCATATATACATATATGTATAGACCTATTTTTCCATACCATACATTGCTTTTCTTGCAGTTTTAAAAAGAATAGTAGTTGTTAGACATCCTCTGATACTATTCCATTACTGATGGACAGTCTGCAATGTTACAGCACTGTAACATACTCTACTGTGAGTTAAGAGTAGTCACATTCTGCTCTAAGCGCTTCTCTGCAATACCTTACAAATACTTAAATATTTAGGGCGTTTGCCACGCTACTTTGTTTGCTAGTTTGTAAGTCAAACAACAGTGGTGTTTTCCCCGATATATCTGAGAATACGATGTGTGTATTTAGCTTGCTGTGTGTATTTTTGTTTTCCATCAATAGATTGACTTGTCTTTTAAAATAATTACATAGGCTAGCTAGCAAGCTGTTATCAGAAGTCCAAATTGTATCATGGATGCTATGACTCAGTGTTGTAGTTTGACTCTGGCTGGCAGCCAAACACCATGCAGCTGCTCGCTCACCCTCCCCTCCCCGAGAATGGGGGAGACAATTAAAGGGGTAAAGAAAAAAGATACTCATGGGTTGATATAAGAACAATATATAATAACTGAACTACAATAAAATTGAAAATAATAATGACAATAATAATGATTATAAAAATAATAATATGTAGAAATATACAAATACACAAATGAGTGATACACAGTGAAACTGCTCCCTACCAGATAACCAAGGCTCAGCCTGTTCCCAACTAACGATCCTGGAGTAGAGAGTCCCAAAACAGCAATCCTGGAAAAGAGGTAAGAGCCTGAGCATCTGAGAGAACAAGAGCTGACAGAGAGCGAGACAACCCTGAGAGAGAGGGAGATGACCCAGAAAGAACAGAGCTTCTGGACAGACCCTCATCTATACACTGGGCATGATGTACATGACATAGAATATACCATTGGCCAGTTTGGGCTTCAATCCTAAACTTAAGGTCGAATCCTAGGCTAGTGATTGGGGCTGTGCTCCCTCCCAGCTTCTTCTGCACCTGCAGATGCTGGCACAGCAGAGAAGCTGAAAAGTCCTTGACTGTCCTGGCAGCAACTCTAAACATCAGTATGTTCAGCCTTCTTCTCAGCACAAATCCAGAACAACCTCACACTAGCTACTATAAAAAAGTTAACTCTGTCCCAGCTGACACCAGGACACTCAGAAGTGACGTTAACAGTAGCTCCAGGAATTTCACAGCTCCTCTAGGTATGTTTTGGGCTTGTGGACTGAGGACTTCTGTGGTGTTTTCATATGACAGATCATTCCTCCGTGTCAGCCTTTCTTTTGTGCTTGTTGGTACTGTGGCCTAGAGCCTGTAAACTACATGTTGCTGATATGAGGCAGACCTTAAATTGTTCTAGCCATTTACAGCAAATTACTGCAATGTAGAAGTTTCCATTGATGACAATGAGTACAATTTTCATGACCAAAGCAAAGTGGGTAACACTGCAATGATGGATCAGGATTGGGAACAGGATGATATTCTGTACCTAGCAAGCAGATGCAACAAAAAGTGTTGTATATTTTTGCTGTTGCTTGTGTACACAAGAGGTAAGTTTAAGTTTGACATGTGTCTTCAGAATGTGAAGAAGTTCATGTGATACTTCTACAGCACAGTTTTTACTGTCTTTGTGGGATACTTTGTGTCAGATGTTTTTAATGCATACTTTTCTAACCACTGCTTTACTTATTCAATCCTAAAATTCTTCCAGGAAAATGGACAATGATCATCAGTGATATTATTACATCACCCTTTATTCCAAATTAGGGAAATATATTTATTATTTATTGTGTTACTGGAATGCAAATCAATTAACATTGATTTGCTATTTAATATAGAAGTTAGCCATATATTGTGTGAGGTGTGCGGTCTCCCAGCATAATTATTTTCATCTTCTCTCATTATTTTCAAAGTAAATGTGGGAAATGAAAGAAATAAGGACAGAAACTAATTTCCAGCTTAACACTCTTTTGTTCTCTAAACTTGCTGAATATATAGTTAAATCTAGGGGTTGTTTTTTGAAAGACATAACTGACAAGTAATGTGCTGATAAGATGCTAGATACAGAACTAAACACACATGGAGTAGGAACTCATGACAGATTGCCTGGCTTGTATGTGACAGCATATTCAGTACTATTTAAGAGTGTACATAGGAGTTACATGTATAAATGCCTTTGACAACCTTGACTATACACAATCTGTATCACATACAGCACTGTATACTGGTGCCTTCCTTCTATAGTTAGTCACAGAATTCCTTTTTGTTATTTAGAAGTAGCTTTGTGATATGCTTTGCGATCTGCTTTGCAGCTTGAAAACACCTGATTCTCCATGTGCCTATTTGGGATCCATAGGAAATCACTAATAACTTTTGAAATGTGTCCTTGCTTTGTACGCTGGTATTTTTTGCCCTGGCTTCTTATGTTCACACTTTACTGTAATGTGGAGAGCAAAATGTTGTATCCTCTGTTGTTATTTTTATTGTGAAAGCAATGAGAGACGAATGGTTGATTTTTTTTTTTAATCTTTATGTATTCTCATAATGAAGCCATTTAAGTTACTTCCAAGCAGATGCTCTGAGGGATCCTGTGGCTCTCACAGTCCCATGGGAAGGGCATTTAGCGATGGAATGAGATTTCTGCTTACAATGGAAATACCTTCTCAAAATCACGACTCTAGTGTGAATTCTATGCTTCCATAATAAGCCATTTGTTCTGAAGGAGACATGAAAAACCAGCTACGATTTTTAGTAGTAATTGTATTCTTAAAAGTATTCACACACCAAGTAGACAATGACTCTCCTATAATTAACCAGAAAAGAAAGAGGAATGCTTCAATATCACATCCCTTCTCCCCCCCACATCTTTAGCTGTAGAGCTGTAGCTTTGGAGCTTTTTTTTTTTTTTTTTTTGTTCCTGGGAGATGATATGAATATACTGAAAAAATATATATAAAAAGAAAAAAAGTAGAGAAGTGTTACAGATAATCAGCACTGCCTGTCAAGATTACATTGTACAGAGCAGAAGAATAGTACATATAATTAAACCTCCCTGTGTTTATGGTTACTGATTCTCTCTACAAAGATCTCTAGGGCAATTTTTCTTGTAATCACAAATATAATCACAAATATAATCAGCTTCCAACAGGGCTTTATTTCTGCAAATATCTTCCCAGCCCCTACAGAATCTCAGCAGCACTTCTACACAAAACTCAGTTGCCTGAAATCTTCCTTTGTAGAGAATAAGAAACTAACTTCTGAATAGACCGTACCATGAAGAAGCTGAGGACTTCAAATAAAAGCACAGGAGTTTGGCTTTGTAAACTACATAATCTACATCTCCATCTTTCTAAATATAGATAATCTTTACTATTCCGTCCTTCCCATTGTTCTGCCATCCTTCCCACTGTTCTGATATTTACTCCCTCTTTTACCTATGTGTGGGGAGATAGAAGAAATAAAAAGGTGTGTTGTGTCTGCACCTGTGCAGACAACAGCTTCATTAATTTTTTTGTTCAAAATTTGCAAGTAATGCTTGAAAGAAGGTTAGAAATACCCATTAGCAATAGTGGGTATTTTCACTTTAAAGATAACAATCATGATTTTTAGTTGTAACTCTGTTCCTAAAACCAGGCTCATAATGAACATTTGCTTTTGAGGGCAGAACACTGGCTACTTCTCTTCATCTGGGTTAGTGGTGCTGAGCTGCCCTCTCATTCATAAAGCTATAGTGATTCTGGTTGCATTTCTACGTATGGGTGCATACTAGCTGGTGTATTATAGGACACAAAGGTGTCCTATACACAAGCGTATTTTGATGTAAAAAAATTCATGGAATTACCTGTAAGTACTTCCATGTTAAGTTGTGGGAAGAACACACTATTTCTGAGCACAACTACATTCACAGTGTGTCAGATATTATGATATTACTTACAAGGAGAAGAGTGTATAAATACGCATCCATCTCCAGACGACTTATGAGCAGACCTTAATTTTAAGATAGAGTGTAGATCGAGAAGATGTGCAGATGAAATCTTTCACTTTGACTTCAGCTATAGACTGGAGGTGTGGATGAAACCTCTGCATAAGTATCTAACAGTTTTCCTGTCTCGGAGAAATTCCTGATTCATTTCAAGATAGAGTAAGGAGCTCCTACTTGCTAGCTGGGTCTGATTTTCTATCATAATAAACAGCTGGCTGAACTTAGAGCAGCCTTCAGGGCTGGGACTAGTCAAAATGTCAGGAAGTTGCAATTGTTGACTGATCCCCATCCTAATTCACACATCTGACCTTAAGTTATGGTTGGCAGGGATCTGCTATTCTTGGCAGATAAATATTGCATTGGCCTTGCTGGTTTAGCTTTGATGCTGCAAAATATCAGTGAGATAAGGAAATAAATTAAAGCAGAAAAGAAATGACAAGGGAAAAGATAATGAAACAGTGACAGATCAGAGAAATACTCTGGAATGTGGGATTATTCTAAGACTTTCAGATCACCCCAAATTAACCCTTTTTGATCTTCAGCCTATTTTCTGATGACTGAATGCATTTTTTTAGCATTTAGTTGTCACAATAGATGCAATTACATGCTTTAAAATTTATTTGCTAAAATGTTTTTAACCAAAGCTTCTATTTTTTAAAATCTGTAGTAATTTTGCATTGAAAAACTAAATCATGCCTCTTTTCTGTTCTCATACAGCAACAAAATATGTAAATACTAGGTATTACTTTTTCATTTAGATATGTATTTTTCCCACCTGGTGTGTTGGATAGGTTATTCTTGAGGGCTTATTATTTCTTCTTCATTACTCCTCAGCAAAAAAGTTATTTTTTATTTCTAGCACCCCTGATTTTATTAGCCATCCCATTATTGAATTTAACATACTTCTGCTGTTACTAAAATGTGCAAAATTCATCACTGTATATTGCTGAAAAATAGCATAAAATGTTTTTTTCTTTTCAAAAGCTTCTCTGTGATGATGATCGATGATTTTGTACTGTTCAGTACTTTTATTGTTCAAAATACGCTTGATTGGAAGGAAGTCAAAATATATTAGAGGTTGTCCTGGAGAGGTATATGTTGTCCCTACATGGTATAACTCCTTCTTTAATTTCCCATCTCCATTGGCAAATAAGAGGCATAAAGGAAGCAGGCCAGAAACTGGAGAGAATGAAATTGATAGAATGTGTCATAATTTCTCCCTTCACTCTGTTTCCCTCAAAATAAAATCAAATCCAACAGCCAGCTGTGGTGCCAATGGGCAATGTGATTACTAGGTGAGCCCCAATACTGAGGAGGTCAGGAATGGAAAAGGCACAATTGCTGGTGCTGCAACTTAAGGGAATGATCAAGCTCCTTGACTCTTCTGTTGTATAAGGAAGAGCAAACATGGTTTCGGCCTGCAGCAGACCCGATGGAGGCTATGTCCATGCTGTAAATGGGTAAATGATTTAAAGGTTATATCTATCTAAATACTGTGTGATTGAACCTGTATTGTGATGACTGGGTACGTCTTTGTGCACAGCAGAATACATATGGACATCTGGTTGTATTGTGCAACCTCTCTGTTTCTTTATTTGTTTCCAAATTAATGATCCATTGAATCATTTAACCTTTTATGTCTTTTTATTTGCATATATGTAACTAGTCAAAGCCAGTAAGGTATTATTATTCTGATTCCAAGATTTCTATCAGCTTAGGCTCCATGGGTTACAGATGTGGGACAGAAGAGAAGCAGTTTAAGAGAAGATTAGAACTGTGACTAACTTGAGGAGGGTTCTCCAAATGAGAAGTCCATTGACAGAGATTATAGCTTTTGTGAGGACTGTTGTATGTGGAAAAAGAGTGACAGAAGCTGTCAAGAATTAAAGAACAGGAAAAGATATCACCTCATAAACAGTACCTATTTGTGGGATCCAACTCAAAAAACAATTGGAGAAAAGGATTAATTATTGGTATTTGTAGTTCCTGTAGAAATATAATTCCCTTTATGCTATTGTGCACTTTACTTCCTTTAAATGCTCTACCAAGGCTTTTGAGAACAGTTCTCCCTTTCTCTCATATTAGCTGTTTATAAATTTATAATCCTCCCATTATTCCTTTGAAGACCATCATAAAAAACAGTAGCTAATTTAAGAAGCAAAACTAAATATGGGTTTTGTAGACCAAGTCATTCTACATGTACTGCTAGTGAGAGGAACATTTCGGAAATACTGTAACTTTTATGACATATCGATCTTAAAGGAAGAATCTTAATTTGGGGAAAAACTTTTCTGAGGAGGAATTTAGGGCCGTTGTTTTTCTTTGCAACAGAGAAAATTTGGTTATTAAACAAAAATAAAGTATGTTTTAGAAGGAAAAGTACAATTTAACTGTAGCTATGGACTCAGAAAAATGAGCAAGTTACCATAAGACAAAGAGTAGCTATACATCAGGCGATTCACACAAGTTGTCTGAGAGATGCTTCTAGATTGTAAGAAACACAATTTAAATGAGATTTCATGTCTTCCATTGGCAGCTAAGCTAGCTTGAATAACCTCTCCTGGTAATTTTCTTCTCTCAGCTGTCTAGAAGTGCATAGAATAAGTTTGCAAATGTAAACTGATAGATGTTAACTAGTTAAATCACAGTAGCTTGGTTGTAACTTTAGGTAATAACCTTATTGTTGGTTACAACAGTCATATAGTACAGTAGCTTTGTACAGTTTTGTTTTAGCAATTCAAAGATGCATTATTTGTTATTAGAATTTAAATATCCTCTAATCAAGCACAGCTTGATATCAATGACATAAAAGCAATTACAGTGCAATCATGCAAAATAATATTATTGGCAGTCTCCATTTACAGTTTCCTAAATCACTGTATTCCAAAAGTCATTTATTAATGTTATCATCAGACCCATCATATACTGTACTGCTTCCTTCCCTTCAGTGCATCTATAAGTCTTAAGAGAGCATGGCAATTTTATTGCCCAGTCTTTTAATGTGCCTTTTAGATCAAATAATATAATCAAAAGCTAATTTCTGTGGATCCAGACTGAAGTTACTTTTGTCTTATTTGATCAACTTTGATATATTGCAATCCACTGAACTCACTTCCATCTCAACAACAGTAGTCATACTGGAGCTTCCAGTTTTGTAAACATAGATTTCTAATGGGATAGCTGGATCATGCATCTACTCAAAATAAAAGAAAAATTGAAAGCTTTTTGATTTTTGATTTGTGATTCAACAGAAAGTGGTGCCACAGTTTCTAAGATTTGTGTCACATATTTTTAATTTAAGAAGTTAACATTTAAAATGTGTTTTATCTGGTGTATTTAGCCTATGTAAAGAAGACGATAAGAGCAGCGAGTTGGCTGGATTCTAGTCTGCCTTGCGGGGTCTATCATTACAACTGCCTTGCAGTTTTGCCTGGCACTGCCTGTCACTACGAGTGCCACTGACAGAATATTGATGAGATTCTTTTATCATGATGTGGTCAAAGCTAGAACAGACAGGCACTAACAAAGCTGAATATCAGCAGATACAGATTCAGAGAGAGGTGGCTCTTGGGTTTAGGGATATTTTAGGAAAAAATGTTTTAGGCAAACCTATGATTGTGTCAAACATAGAAGACATAGATTTAAAGAGATACTACGTAACTAATCAGCTAGAATAAGACAATTACCTAGTAGTTCTTAAGTTTGTCATAGTTTTGCAAGGAAACTCAGACTCAGTTGAATTCAGGACCATTCCTTATAATGGAAAGGAATATCCCCTTGACTGGAAATATGGTAGACTAATTTTGAGTAAAAATTTACTTAGTCATGGCCCTTAATGCAACCCATGGTCCTCTCCTTTCATTTTCCTGTGACTTTCTCCTACCTGAACCAGTATCTTCCTGTGTCAGAAGTAACAATAACCAATGAACACTCCATCTGCAAGATGTGAGAACTCACCTCTGATTTGGCACGTAACTGCTACTATCTCATTGACACATACCATTCTGTTCTGTCCACGAAGGAAACATATTCTCCACCTTACTTTTTGAATGATTTTTAGGACAACATTTTATCCTTTTTGAATTTTTACTTGGTAAACTACTGAAGGATTGCATGAGAGAATATCGGAGTTCTTGGAGGAAGAAAAAGAAAATTTAAAGTTTTAGAATATTGACTCTAATGATATCTCCAAGAAGACTTATAATAACACTTTTTATTCTTTATTTGCATAATAGATGTTTCATATTAATCTCTGCTTCAAGACTTGTAAGAATGAAAGTTTTCTTTTCCTCTTAGTGCATAATTTAGTTTACAGAGATATTTTTCTGTCATACTCTCAGATATTAAAGATGATCACAGATAAAGGTGCATGTACATGTGTGTACATACATATATGTATGTTGAATAACTGATGGAGAGCTGGTTGATTTGTGCTCCTTGTACATTCATGGTTAATCAGCCAGGCTTGGAGTCAGCTGGAAATTCCTTCCACTGTAATCCGATTAGCAACAGCCATTAGCCTGTTTTTGTTCCCCGTTGTAAAATGGAACACAATCCACTTTTTAGGAGTATTTAGGCAGGTTTTTCCTCCAGACATCCTCAGCTATGGGATCTAGGACACTGGAAATAGCTTCTTCACTCTTCATCTGGAACATTACAGTTTTTCTACAGGTCTTAAATTTGTTTTGTTAGGCCAGGTTTGTGGAATAGATGATCTTCAGGTCTTTGTGGTAGGTTGACCTTGGCTGGACACCAGGTATGCACCAAGCCATTCTATCACTCCCTTCCTCAGCAGGGCAGGACAGGGGAGAAAATAGAACAAAAGGCTCGTAGTCAATGTGAGGAGAGGGAGAGATCATTCACCAATTACCCTCATGTGCAAAACGGACTCGACTTGGGGAAATTAGTTTAATTTATTACCAATAAAATCAGAGCAGGATAATGAGAAATAAAACCAAACCTTAAAAAACCTTCCCCCCACCCCTCCCCTCTTCGCGGGCTAAACTTGCTCCTGATTTCTCTAC